>NC_083773.1:43951773-43999273 GCF_963514075.1 Conger conger
AAACATACACACACACACAGACGCACATACACATACACATACACATACACGCACAAACACACACACACATACACACATACGCACACACACACACACACAGACGCACATACACACACACATACACATACACGCACAAACACACACACACATACACACAAACACACACACAGACGCACATACACATACACACAACACACACACACACACAGGGAGACGCGTGCACACACACGGCACACACACGAGGCAGAACAGAGAGGCCAGGTAGATGGGTTCTTTGGTCCAGATACAACATTTTTGTGATTCCACAGAAGAACCCGGTCTGGTTCAGGGGTTCAGGGGTTCAGGGGTTTTTCAGGCAAACCGGTTCTTTGTCTGGGAGCTTTCACACTTCACACCTGTGATACAGGGTTCCATAAAGACAAGCCAAATAACCCTTTTTTATTGAAGAAGCCTGTTTAGTGATCCTAATACTGTACATTTAATTCCTAATGAATCCTGGGTCAATTAGATATTTGTTTTAGATTCAAATACTTTGCTGTGCTCGATTGATCTTGCCCGGTGCAATCGAGCAAAGCAAGAGAACCAGACAGGAAGGTTTGTACTCGTTGAGATTCCTTCCAATACACCAGACAAGCTCAGTAAAGCAGAGAAAAGTATTTGAGTCCAAAACAATGACATAAGTGACCCAGGTCTGTTCCTAATTGTAATTGGTAGGACCCGCTAATTAATGTATTATTTAGAAATTGGGCTTTTGATGCTGTTCAGGTGCTCTCACTCAGAGCTTGTACTTCCACGGAAATGTAAAGCCAGGTGTTCCCATCAGCACACATATGCCTGTTTCCATTAGCACATGGCTCCTTGGACAAAAGGTACCATACCCCCTGGGTAACAACGGTTTGTCAGCTCTGGAGCAAAGCAGTGGGCATTGTATTCCACGCTGGTAAATGGATCAGCTATGCACACTCATAAATCTGAGGAATTTGCATTATGTTTAAGGTGTATGGGGTTAATGTGCAGGTCTATTGGTAATTAGGTTTGCCAGTTATCCGTAATTGGTTTTAATCAGCAGGCCATGCTGAATGACGAAGACCACACTAATCAATGTCACGTTGACATATTAGCTCAGGTAATTATTTAAACTGTTAGCAGTATTTGTCGGGTTCACCTGAGGTGTAATGCAGTGTGGTTTCAGTAGAGTGGACCTGATGTATAATGCAGTGTGGTTTCAGTAGAGTGGACCTGATGTATAATGCAGTGTGGTTTCAGTAGAGTGGACCTGATGTATAATGCAGTGTGGTTTCAGTAGAGTGGACCTGATGTATAATGCAGTGTGGTTTCAGTAGGGTGGACCTGATGTATAATGCAGTGTGGTTTCAGTAGAGTGGACCTGATGTATAATGCAGTGTGGTTTCAGTAGGGTGGACCTGATGTATAATGCAGTGTGGTTTCAGTAGAGTGGACCTGATGTATAATGCAGCGTGGTTTCAGTAGAGTGGACCTGATGCATAATGCAGTGTGGTTTCAGTAGAGTGGACCTGATGTATAATGCAGTGTGGTTTCAGTAGAGTGGACCTGAGGTATAATGCAGTGTGGTTTCAGTAGAGTGGACCTGAGGTATAATGCAGTGTGGTTTCAGTAGAGTGGACCTGATGTATAATGCAGTGTGGTTTCAGTAGAGTGGACCTGAGGTGTAATGCAGTGTGGTTTCAGTAGAGTGGACCTGATGTATAATGCAGTGTGGTTTCAGTAGAGTGGACCTGATGTATAATGCAGTGTGGTTTCAGTAGAGTGGACCTGAGGTGTAATGCAGTGTGGTTTCAGTAGAGTGGACCTGAGGTGTAATGCAGTGTGGTTTCAGTAGAGTGGACCTGATGTATAATGCAGTGTGGTTTCAGTAGAGTGGACCTGAGGTGTAATGCACTGTGGTTCCAGTAGGAGCTGATGTAAGTTTCTGGCACCTGTGGCTAACTGTAATTATGCTGGTTAACTACAATTGGTCGTTTTGACGAAGCATAAAACATATAATAACAGTAATAAATGAATGAATCAAAATCTCCTTCTCTCTCTCTAACTCTCGCCCACTCTCTCTGGTAAATTGTAAATGGACTGCATTTATATTGCGATTTTATCTAAAGCGCTTTACAATAGATGCTTCTCATTCACCCATTCGCACATACTCACACACCAACGGTGACTGGCTGCCATGCAAGGCACCAACTAGCTTGTTGGCAATAAGGCATCGTGCTCAGGGACACTTCAACACACCTGGGGCCGGGATCGAACCAGCAACCGATCCATAACCTCCTGACCTAATGCTAATGCCATCTCTCTCACTCTCTCTCTCTCTCTCTCTCTCTCTCTCTCTCTCGTCTGAAGGCAGGGTCTCTTCAAACAGAGAGGAGTGATTAACCGCAGAGCACCGGTGGAGGAGACCCCATCATTCTCTCTTTCTTCTTATTTTCAAACAAAGGAGAGATAAACTGTATCACTACAGGAGAAGACCCCATCGCTCTCTCTCTCTGTCCCTCGCCCTCCCCCTCGAGGCTCTGATATCACTGAGGATGGGGCATGAGAGGACCTTACAAACACACTCCCATCCCTATTCCCCATCACACACCCCCAGCCCTATTCCCCATCACACACTCCCTTCACACACTCCCAGCCTATTCCCCATCACTCCCAGCCTTCTTCCCCATCACACACTCCCATCACACACTCCCAACCTATTCCCCATCACACACTCCCCAGCCCTATTCCCAATCACACACTCTTAGCACCATTCCCCATCACACACTCCCAGCCCTATTCCCCATCACACACTCCCATCCTATTCACCATCACACACTCCCAGCCTATTCCCCATCACACACTCCCAGCCTATTCACCATCACACACTCCCAGCCTATTCCCCATCACACACTCCCATCCTATTCACCATCACACACTCCCAGCCTATTCCCCATCACACACTCCCAGCCTATTCCCCATCACACACTCCCATCACACACTCCCAGCCCTCTTCCCCATCACACACTCCCAGCCCTCTTCCCCATCACACACTCCCAGCCCTATTCCTCATCACACACTCCCAGCCCTATTCCCCATCACACACTCCCAGCCCTCTTCCCCATCACACACTCCCATCACACACTCCCAGCCTATTCCCCATCACACACTCCCAGCCCTATTCCACATCACACACTCCCAGCCCTATTCCCAATCACACACTCTCAGCACCATTCCCCATCACACACTCCCAGCCCTATTCCCCATCACACACTCTCAGCCCTCTTCCCCATCACACACTCCCAGCCCTATTCCCCATCACACACTCCCATCACACACTCCCAGCCCTATTCCCCATCACACACTCCCATCACACATTCCCAGCCCTCTTCCCCATCACACACTCCCAGCCCTATTCCCCATCACACACTCCCAGCCCTATTCCCCATCACACACTCCCATCCCTATTCCCCATCACACACTCCCAGCCCTATTCCCCATCACACACTCCCATCACACACTCCCAGCCCTCTTCCCCATCACACACTCCCATCACACACTCCCAGCCTATTCCCCATCACACACTCCCAGCCCTATTCCCCATCACACACTCCCAGCCCTATTCCCAATCACACACTCTCAGCACCATTCCCCATCACACACTCCCAGCCCTATTCCCCATCACACACTCCCATCCTATTCACCATCACACACTCCCAGCCTATTCCCCATCACACACTCCCAGCCTATTCCCCATCACACACTCCCAGCCCTATTCCCCATCACACACTCCCATCACACACTCCCAAGCCCTATTCCCCATCACACACTCCCATCACACACTCCCAAGCCCTATTCCCCATCACACACTCCCATCACACACTCCCAGCCCTCTTCCCCATCACACACTCCCAGCCCTATTCCCCATCACACACTCCCAGCCCTATTCCCCATCACACACTCCCATCCCTATTCCCCATCACACACTCCCAGCCTATTCCCCATCACACACTCCCAGCCTATTCCCCATCACACACTCCCAGCCCTATTCCCCATCACACACTCCCATCACACACTCCCAAGCCCTATTCCCCATCACACACTCCCATCACACACTCCCAAGCCCTATTCCCCATCACACACTCCCATCACACACTCCCAGCCCTATTCCCCATCACACACTCTCAGCCATATTCCCCATCACACACTCTCAGCCTATTCCCCATCACACACTCCCATCCCTATTCCCCATCACACACTCCCAGCCTATTCCCCATCACACACTCCCAGCCTATTCCCCATAACACACTCCCATCACACACTCCCAGCCCTATTCCCCATCACACACTCCCATCCTTATTCCTCATCACACACTCCCATCCCTATTCCCCATCACACACTCCCAGCCCTATTCCCCATCACACACTCCCATCACACACTCCCAGCCCTATTCCCCATCACACACTCCCATCACACACTCCCAGCCTATTCCCCATCACACACTCCCAGCCCTATTCCCCATCACACACTCCCAGCCCTATTCCCCATCACACACTCCCATCCCTATTCCCCATCACACACTCCCAGCCTATTCCCCATCACACACTCCCAGCCTATTCCCCATCACACACTCCCAGCCCTATTCCCCATCACACACTCCCATCACACACTCCCAGCCCTCTTCCCCATCACACACTCTCAGCCATATTCCCCATCACACACTCCCAGCCCTATTCCCCATCACACACTCCCAGCCTATTCCCCATCACACACTCCCATCACACACTCCCATCACACACTCCCAGCCCTCTTCCCCATCACACACTCCCAGCCCTATTCCCCATCACACACTCCCAGCCCTATTCCCCATCACACACTCCCAGCCTATTCCCCATCACACACTCCCAGCCCTATTCCCCATCACACACTCCCAGCCCTATTCCCCATAACACACTCCCATCCGGAAACATTATCCAGCAGCCCAGGGAAAAACAACAATTCACGCATTTCCTTCACCGGGAAATTACATTTCTACAAATACGAACCGAAGGGCATTGCGCTGGCATTGACAAAACAAAACAAGAAACAGAATAAAGCAGTTTATACACCTTAGCTCCACACTGAAAATACCAGAAAGTTAAATAATGGTTCATTCATTCTCATGGCACACACATACCGTACATAAAAATGCAAAACAAAATAATCCTAACAATCATATACCATACAAACATACCTTGCTTTACGGTTTGTTTCAGAAAATCTGCATCAGCGAGTAGCTAAATTATTGTACACAGTTAATCCCCAAATTTTTTTCCAGTACCCAAACAATTCTAAAAGGGTTTCCACAGAAAGACTGCATTTCACCTTTCACCTGTCGAGTTCTTCAATAACTTCGAAAACTTTCTTCATTGAGTATCTGTCATCAGTTTAGAAACTATATTTTGCAAGAATGCAAAACTGTTTAAACCAGGACCCTTAAATCTGCAATTTCACATGCCCTGCTGGCACCCTGCTGTGCTTATCTGCTAACAGGGCAAGGCATGAATATAAAAACACCAATGAGACCTTTTATAAAGCTTAGAGCCCTGGTTAAATAATTCATCCAACTACTTGATTGCCTTGATTGTAAGGAAACCAATCACTCACAACAAAATTTAGTTAAACCCATGGAAAGTTTCTAGCACACCTCAGATTGGTGGCTTCATGTGTTGGTAATTTTCTAGAGAAGTTGTCATCGGATTGACTCAACATTTCAGTATGCAGAAGAAAACAACTAAGACTTTTAGATTACAAGCACATTTATATTGACAACAGGATTGCCAAAATGCAAGTATTTGATAGACTGAAGTTAACCCCTTAAAGGTACAATAGGTCATTTCAAACTACTAACGGTCAAGAGAGGAATTGTAGCAACAAATACGCTCAAACCACAACACTATTTATCCCTCCCCCTTCTCTGTGGACATGCTGAAGTTGAAACGCCATTGGCTGTGGCAAATAGAACCAATTTTCAACCAATGAGCTTGAAATATTGTACAGCTATAGATGTTTTGGTACAGAGTGCCGTCCCATCAACTGTATATTTTGAAACCCAAATTTAAAGACTATAAACACAGGTAGAGGGTAAGTCAACATGTCAGTGAGTCTTTTTCAATGATAGGAAGGGATTTACAATGGTCTTGTAACAATATTTTAACACAAAAATCTTACCTATTGTACCTTTAAGTATCGCCCCCTTTTTTAACACTAGCTTGAAAATGACATGCCCAAAATAAAATGGTTACTGTTCTTGAACCCTTTTGACTACAAGCATAATTACAGAAGCTCAAACACAGTGGAAGTGCTGGATTTTTTCTCTCACTGAAAATATTTTCTTTGTTTTTGAGTGAATACAGAATATTGTGGCTTTTTAGAATGAGAAAATGTTATGTACTCGGTTCACTGGACCCTTGCCATGGAAAGGACACTGCCTTACCTTGATTTGTGCAGTCTGTTCCACAATGCATAGAAGGTGAGGTCCACCCACACTTGTTTTACCACCCACATGTAACAAAATAAGGAACTATTTTGTAACTATGTTCCTAAAGCAATGGTATCTTAAAGTAGGTTATAGAGATAGAAGCGCAAATTTTAATACTTTCAAACAGTATATCCTGCTACCATAGTGATTGAAAATTGAACTGTGGAAAAAATGAATACAATACAGCCCTGGGCCGGTGAGACTTAAGGGGTTAATATAATACACATGCAAGTACATTACACATGAGCATTCAAAACAAGTTTTACTTATTTATTCATTTCTTATTTATTTTCATTTTTGTATTATTGTGCCACCAACAAGGATCCATCTGTTGGGCCTGGACGTTATCCCAGAATAGGAGATCTGGGATCAGTTCTCACTGGTCCATATTATAACCCTATCCCTGATGAGACAAAATTTACAAGTGATCCTAGATCAAGAGCGATATTCATAAAGGTTCTGAATTTCTACTAATCACCAAACTCCGACGCATAAGAATAACCCGCCTCTACCATCCGCAGAGATATTTCACGGAACATAACAGAACATAATCAAAGCCTTGGCCTACAGTGGAGCTGGATGATATCAGCAAAATAAAGAATTTGAGGTGACAGAATGGAGAGAAACAGTTGGGAAATGGCCATGAGATTAATTTACAAACCACACAGTACTCAATGGTGACATCAGAGACCTGGTACCAGCGAGTCAGCTGAATGGACTGAAGTGCATGGAGACATTAATGATAAGTGCCCATTGAGCTAACATCTAAGCAAGCCATTGAATTAAACCAAAACAAGCTAAATAAACCAAATAAACCTGGCATGGCAGTGTGGTCCAGAAGCTTTTATAAGCTAATAATCTGAAGTTATCCATCTGCTATCAATGGCCATTTCTTCAGTGCTTTATTTATTATAAATGCATTTGCATCAAAGTGGTCTTTTGCAGTCATTATACATTTGGCACAGAAGTATAAACCATGCAAAGATGTGGAAACTAGCAGCACTACAGATTACACACTTGAATTATACACTCAGTGAGCACATTATTAAGTATTTATTAGACTTATTTTTTTAGACTTATTGGTCTTCTGCTGCTGTAGCCTATCCACTTCAAGGTTTGATGAGTTGTGTGTTCAGAGATGCTCTTCTGCATACCACTGTTGTAATGTGTGGTAATTTGCATTACTGTCACCTTCCTGTCAGCTTTGACCAGTCTGGCCCTTCTCCTCTGATTTGTCATTAACAGGATGTTTTTTTGTTTTTTGCACCATTCTTTAGAGAATTCTAGAGACCATGTGTGCAAATCCCAGGAGGTCAGCAGTTTCTGAGATATTCAAACCACCCGGTCTTGCACAATCATTTCACAGTCAAAGTCACTTAGATCACATTTAATGCACATTTTGACATTTGGCCTGAAAAACATCTGAACCTCTTGATCATGTCAACATGCTTGTATCCATTTAGTTGCTGCCACATGAGTGGCTGATTAAATATTTGCATTAACAAGCTGGTGCACAGTTCTACCTAATAATAATGTATCTACCACCATGCACCATGGTCCTGTTGAATGGCTGAAGATAAGCAGCTGTGGACTTGGTAAGAAAAGTTTCTGCTGGAAGTGGTGTTGGTGGGCCAGTAGGGGGCAATCTTCTCTCTGGTCAAATAAAACCCCAATGTCCCAGTGCAGTGATGGGGACACTGAGCTGTAGGAGACGCAGTCTTTTGGGTGAGATGTTAAACCGAGGTCCTGACTCACCATGGTCATTACAGGTCCCGTGACACTCTTGGCAAAGAGTAGGGGGTTCAATGTCCTGGCTCAATTCCCAACACCTGCCACCTAATCATCCCCTGATTCAATTGGTTAAAACATTGTTCTCTCCCTCTCCACCTCCAGCTAGTGTGTGGTGAGCATTCTGTCGCAAAATGGCTGCTGTTGAATCACATTATCAGCAGTTGAAGAGAGTTTCCCCCTCATCATTGTAAAGCACTTTGAGTAGGAGTTAGGCTATATAAATGTTTATAGTATATCGTAAAGTAATTTGCATTAATTATATTTCAAATGCACACACTGTACATAGTATATGTGGCAACAAAAGAGCCTACACTAATACACGTCAACAATATTAAATCTGACCACCTTAGTGTGCGTCAGCACATTGTGTCCCTAGGGGACGGCTGGCAAACTTAACCAGGACACTCAGAACCCATCAGCTGTAGTAGAAGGGTTGGGGGGGGTTTGTTGGGTGCGTGCCTGTCTGTGTGCCTGCAATTATAGAGTGCACTTTACAGTATGCGTGGTAAGTACAATCAGTTTCCTTTCAGTTTTGACAATCCAATGTAGGGACAATAGGACTACAAGTCCCTGCATCCCACAGAACTGAACTACAACACACGTGACGTAGGACACACTTGCTGTTGTACTATAATTCAATACTGTGCTAAGGATGGGCGCAGTTGGCATGGCGATTATAAAAGGGTGAAACATTCGCTAATCTTTCTTTATCTTCAAACACTCTTCTTCAAACACGCGTCCTCAAACTCTCTCTCTGGAATCAACTTTCTCTGGACCCGTGTCACGGCAACGCACGCTCACACAGGCCAGGAACCAGCCACGGGGCACCACCGAGGCCCAGGAACCAGCCACGGAGCACCACCGAGGCCCAGGAACCAGCCACGGAGCACCACCGAGGCCCAGGAACCAGCCATGGAGCACCACCGAGGCCCAGGAACCAGCCACGGAGCACCACCGAGGCCCAGGAACCAGCCATGGAGCACCACCGAGGCCCAGGAACCAGCCACGGGGCACCACCGAGGCCCAGGAACCAGCCACGGAGCACCACCGAGGCCCAGGAACCAGCCACGGGGCACCACCGAGGCCCAGGAACCAGCCACCGGGCACCACCGAGGCCCAGGAACCAGCCACGGGGCACCACCGAGGCCCAGGAACCAGCCACCGGGCACCACCGAGGCCCAGGAACCAGCCACGGAGCACCACCGAGGCCCAGGAACCAGCCACGGGGCACCACCGAGGCCCAGGAACCAGCCACGGGGCACCACCGAGGCCCAGGAACCAGCCACGGGGCACCACCGAGGCCCAGAGCACAGGCGAGTGCTGGCGGTCCAAGGAGTCTGAGAAGAGCCACGCACCGTAGCGCCCAAACAGCAATCCCCGAAAGTCTCACGAGGCAAGCGACCTGCGGTAACGACACCACAGTGTGTTCTGGACCTGGAAGAAGGGCGAGTGCTTGCAACATTGTTAAAGCACATCTCCTCCGGATTTCACCTTGGAAACCAGAATATATCCAACGAGGAAATCAAACAGAAGGTCATAACTCTGGGCATATAGCTAGCTTAGACTGAATGTCCATAACTGTTTTAATGCCCAATGTGTTGTGTGGTTACTGTACACATTTTCTGTTGGTTGGCTCCAAGCCATCTGCCACACTGCGTTCGATTTAATATACATCACGCATAGACAGGATCTTGTATGTGGTCTATTTTAATTACTAACCGGTCATAGCACGGTATTACTGATCTTGATGCACACTGATAACCGTAAGGTTATCCTTGATCTGTATAGCAACTTCATGCTCCATAGTTTCCTCACTAGCTCTGGCTAGTTTCAAACTTCCCTGCGCAGGCATGCCCACAACAAAGATGGCTGACAGAGCTGGACAACTGCCATGGAGAAATGCCATGGACACCAAAGAAAGCCAGCCCAGCTTGGGCAAGGCCAAAATGTTTGGGAGACCTGTTCATCCATCAGAAGAAGGTTCCTACTGTTTGGTTTCCCAAGAACATGGCAGAAAGGAAACGTGTTCCAGGTTTTCCCAGTCGTGGTTTGTGGAAGTTGGACTCTCTCTCAGAAAGCCTTGCCATACGCAGGGAGAATTCATTTGTGCTGACCCTGACTCATGCTGTTCCTGTTGTTAAATCATTTTAATGATATACATTTCTCCCGGCCAGCACAATTCAATAAAATATTAATCGCAAACCTTTTCTCGATCTCCTGCACCATTCTTTTTTATGTCACTGGAAAGACAAAGAAGCAAAATGTGCGCATTAGAAAAGTGAAAAGAACCGAAAGAGCTACCTAACTGATGATCTGGTGCAGCCAGGCCTCTCGTGTTGTGCTGTGTGGTACGAGCCAGGCGGGGGATGGGGAGCGGGAGCAGCGCAGGGTAGTCTGGCCCTCAGAAAGAGACGCAGAGGCAGGTGGTGGGGGTAAAGGCAGGTTGGGGAAGGTGGTGGGGGTAAAGGCAGGTTGGGGCAGGTGGTGGGGGTAAAGGCAGGTTGGGGCAGGTGGTGGGGGTAAAGGCAGGTTGGGGCAGGTGGTGGGGGTAAAGGCAGGTTGGGGCAGGTGGTGGGGGTAAACGCAGGTTGGGGCAGGTGGTGGGGGTGAGGGGGCAGGTTGATGCAGGTGATGGGGGTGTGTTGATGTATCCACCAATCCTGCCTTACAGTGACCACATATTCATTCTTCCTTTGGTACGGTAACCATGTTGTCATGCCCGTACCGTTTCCCCATTGTTTTCTTCTCTTTCTATGCGTTCCCTCTATTTCACTCTGTGGTCCCCAGTTTCTTCGTTTTTTAAATATTTTCTTTGGGTTTCATGTGTTTTGTCCCCTGTAGTCATGTTAGTCTGTTCTGCAATTCATTTCTTGAATTTGTATTTTCCCACTGCTTATTTGTATTTCCTTCCTCACCTGTTCCTCGTTGTCTGGTCATCAGTTTTGTATATAACCTGCCTGTTTGTTACGCGTTGCTAGTTTGTCGTATCCCGTTTCTGATTCTGTACCAGCTGTTTTCCTTCCCCTGGTTCTAGCCTCTGCTTTCTCGTTCCTTTACCGGTGATATTCTGTTTGGTTTTTTTTCCGTTTTGGATTTCGTTTTTGTACATTCGCTTGCTTAGACTGCCTACTGGTTTTGAAGTCTGCCTGTTTACCTTCCACACTTCTGATTACCCTGGATATTTCTGTCTGCCTGGATTAAGACCATTGTCTGTTTTTGGATTGTGTTATTGGATCTACCCTTGACCTGCATTTTTCACGTCATCCCTGAGTCTGCTCTCAGTTCCTCTGTCCCGGTTTCTGACACCATGCATTCTCCTGTCAGACTTTTCCAATTCCATGGGTGTGGTCATTGAGGTCAGGATCTGTCTCTGCATTCTATCTCTGACAGAGAAGAGAGACCCTGCTGTAGTATAGTCGTTTAGGGTACAACTGCAATTTAGTCAACTTGTGTTTTGGTTTCTTCATCTCAATATTCTGAATGCATTTGTTTTGTTTGGTGCATAATTTGGTTTATGGTACACTGATCTGTGGCTTGTAGGCAGTGCTGGTCTGGGCATGGCGTAGGTTAGCTTTGATTACAGAATTGGTGAGCTTCAGCGCCAGCTGACTGAGCGGAGTATTTTCAGGGTTCATTTCCTGGGATCGTTGTGCTTTAGATGGAGAGTGTCATTGGGACTTCATTTGAAGTGCATCCAGAATTTTAGTGCTCTTTTTGTCAACCTAATTCTGCCCTACATGCATTGTTAAGTGTTTTCTGTTGTATTTGTAAGTCGTTGCAGCAGAATGCAGCATTTAAAGCTTCAACTGTACTCTTGACTGACTCCAGACCCCACCTCCATAAAATAGGCTGAATTACACAGTCTAATTGGAATATTTACTTTAAATTGTTCTCTTTATTGCATATGCTGCTCATTGAGCATTTTCTTCTAATGCACTGACCGCCATGCAAAGTCTTTCTGATGCAGCTGTAAAACCCCACGCTAACCCAAATGTTACTTATGACTGGCTTACATAGCGATTGTCAGACCAAGGTAAGTATAACTGAATGTTCTCTAGGGCAGTGTTTCCAACGGTTCATTCGTATCCGTTTTCCTGACACCTGGGCTTCTTTTGAAAAATCACAATCGTTGTCTATTTTAAATTTACTGCCAGGGCCCAGTTCTACAAGTATTGCTGAAGCAGATCCAGGTGTTGCTGTAGCCCTTGCTCTGTGGGGGAGAGCAGAACCAGGTCGCCTACATAGAGCAAACGTCACCAAACAGTGTGAGAACAGGAGTGGCAGACTGTTCCAACAACACCATTAATGTATATATTGAGCAATGCTGAGGTTACAGCCCTTTATCACACCATGTCTGTGTATGACAAACGTTTTGCCAAATCAAACTGCACACTTGTTTTCTGTGTACATGCATTTTAATATGTTCATCTTTACCCCCTACACCACTTTGAATAATTTAAGAGATTTGGCCTTGGTGCCAAATAGAATCAAATGTGTTTTTAAGGTCAATGAAACATGCAAAGATTTTTAATTTTTTGTTTTGTGGACATGTTTATTCACAAGCGTGTGTATGGTGTTAATATGGTCAGTTGTAGGGTGGTTCAGTTCAGTTTTTTCAGTTCTAGCAATGAGATTGGGTTATATATTGGATTTTAGTTGTTTTTAATTGACAGTTCAAGGTGACTTAGTTTTTCTTTAATTACACTGATTATATTTTAAATATTTATTATATTTATTTTCTCAAAATAGAAATTCCAAATGGATCCATCTTGGAAGGCCATTTATTATGTACTGTTGTGCTTAAGTTATCCCACAAATACAAGACATGATTTAAATTGATTCTTACATTTTGATTAGTTATAGCTTTGCTTTATTTATTTATTTGCATTACTCAATACTTCAGGCATACATCTGGGTTATGCTGGTGTTTATTTTTTAGGTTTGATAATTGTCTCAATTGTTTTTGGCTATATTTGCATTCAGTATCAAACAATTTTTCAGGAGATAATTTTTCATTATCATTTTTGAGTCTTGTTTTTAGAATGTTGGCATCAATTGCAGCTTTGTGGAGTACATAATTAATGTCATTAACTGCCAGATTAATTCAGCCATTGTAATTTTAGTAATGTGTATTATTAAACATGTTAATAGTGTTAATTAACTCATTTGTACTGATTGCTTTCATATATTTATCTTTTCTGTTTGGAGCCCATTTGAATGGTTGGTTGGATTGCACGTGTTTCTCAGCTATTTCCGTTTTTGGTCTGAGAGGGGAGTTTTCTGCCTGACAGTCAATGTGCTGATAGAGGAGGGGTCCATGTCAGTAATTGAATAATCAGCTACATTGCATTACCAACCTAAGGCTCGACAGAGATGCACTACTTTCCTTACATTCTTGCATATTACTCTCTCCCCCCCCCCCTCCCCTCTGGAGTGAAAGATAATTTGCTCTGTTGTGGAGCTATTCATGTTAATAAAATGGCCCGACATTCCATCCCGCCCTGGGTGTGTCAAAGTGTCCCTGAGCATGACACCTAACCAAGATTTTACCGGTCACCTATAATTGAATCAATTAAGAACAGTAACCTACATTTGACAGAATCATTTATCATATACTGTACAGAAATGAAGAAACATTCGTTGACCTGGTGATTAGAAATCCTGTGTGAATATGATCATTTTCTCTTTATTGAATAATAAGAATAGCTATTTCTGACATAAGGTGAATTAACTGGGCAAATTAAAAGAAACTAAAAGAGGTAATCACTGCCAGATAACATATGTATGTACTATGTACATATATACATAAGTACATAGTGCTTACATCTAAACTAATGGTAGCAGCCATAAAAATCAATTAGATGTTCAGGCAACCAAATTTTGTTTAAAGGGCTTGCAAATGAATGACTGTGACTCACTCATGCTACATCCAAATTCAAATGCCATTACTTTCCAGTAATTAATGAAAATAAATATCACATTGGTAGTTTTTCTCCTGACGAATGTGGTTCATTATTATGGTTTCTTATAGACTATCCCAGACGCAAAAAACACTTGGACCAATATTTACAGAGAAAGTCCCTGTGTTGGGAAGACGAAGCTCACCATGGTCCAAACACCTATTCACTATGTTATGCAGGATGAGCCTGCTTTAAGCCTGCTCGGTTTGTAGTCTATCGTTAGCAACAGCTTCCCCACCACACTTACAGTGGATCACCATTACCATGTCACTATGCTCGGTTTGTAGTCTATCGTTAGCAACAGCTTCCCCACCACACTTACAGTGGATCACCATTACCATGTCACTATGCTCGGTTTGTAGTCTATCGTTAGCAACAGCTTCCCCACCACACTTACAGTGGATCACCATTACCATGTCACTATGCTCGGTTTGTAGTCTATCGTTAGCAACAGCTTCCCCACCACACTTACAGTGGATCACCATTACCATGTCACTATGCTCGGTTTGTAGTCTATCGTTAGCAACAGCTTCCCCACCACACTTACAGTGGATCACCATTACCATGTCACTATGCTCGGTTTGTAGTCTATCGTTAGCAACAGCTTCCCCACCACACTTACAGTGGATCACCATTACCATGTCACTATGCTAAAAAGGATTGCGTATGTGACTCGTACCAAGTTTTTTTGAAAACGGAATTAGAATTTTTTTGTCTCCATATGCGTTACGGCAGGGAGGACAGAGGAACCAGAAGCAGACACAGGGGTGTGGGAAATGGCAAGTTTACTCGCAGGTGATGGGGCAGAAGGAGCGTAGTCACAAAACAGGCCAAGGTCAAAAACCAGGGGGTCAGTTCAACAATGCAAAGGTACAGAAATCCAGAACAACGAAAGAAGAGTCCAGGGAAGCAGGCAGGGGTCAAAACCGGAAATTCAATAAACAGGGGC
This sequence comes from Conger conger, assembly GCF_963514075.1. Taxonomy (NCBI): domain Eukaryota; kingdom Metazoa; phylum Chordata; class Actinopteri; order Anguilliformes; family Congridae; genus Conger; species Conger conger. The sequence goes on from NC_083773.1 coordinate 43,967,000, forward strand.
AAGGACTCAGGAAGAAGGGCAAGGATACAGGAACAAGGGCTCAGGAACAAGGGGGCTAGAACAGGGGGAAGGAATAAAGGGTTCGGGAACAAAAAACAGGACAAGACGAACTAGCAGCATGCAACTTAAAAGGACAGGTATAAACACACAGGGGAATGAGACAACCTAGGCAGGGGCATGGGAGTGAGGGCGGTCTAACAAATAAACATCAGCTGAGACACATGAAAGGGTAATAGGACAATAATGAGGGGGAAACAAAAACGTGGACTGGATTCACAAAGTAAGCCAGTACAGTACAATACAATACATGTAATACAAAAGGGAGTAGACAATTTGCAGAGAATCAGGGGATGCAGAGATACGGAGAGACAGGTGCGAATACTTCGCTGAAACTAAGCAAGTAATCAGTGATAGAATAGGGAGGTAGAGTTACAGAACAGAATTGAAACTGGAGATGCGTTAGTAAGTTAGTTAAGTGATTTAAATTACAAATACTCAAAACTAGTGAATGTTAGTTTGTTAGTTTGACAAACATATTAGTGTGTTAGTATAATTAGTACTGTACAAATTCTCTGTTAGTTGGGATTAGTATATTAGTGCTATGTACAAACATGAAATGGAGAGAAAGCAGGAAGTAAGGAATGCAAGATTGGAAGGAAGATTGAACTTTGAAGATTGAACTACCGTAAACACCCGAATAGTGGGGCACGCAGACAAGGGAGTGACTGGGCTAGTAAACATTCAGACTCAGACATCACAGGGGAAGACGAGTGCAAAGACTAATGACTATAAACAGAACACCAGACATGAATATGAAAAATTATTAATTATAATAAGAATAATGATAATAAACAAAGATGAACTAACACAGGACAGAACACAGGAACATAACAATATGGCTCTGGCAATGTATAATGGTATGTTTTGTGGGGTGCGTGGCTTGCAGCTGCATCAAGTTTTACATTGCAGAGTCACTGGCTAACTTTTCACTGTTCATTTTCAATGGCGCATTTTCAATCTTTTTGAAAAAAAGTCTTACAATAATGCTAAAGTTTTCACTCATCTTTTTCATAAAAACTACCAAACAGATTAATATTAATCAGGCTTAATTTGAATAGTGTGTTTGTTCATGTATATTTGCCGTCCCAGAACGGCAAAACGACAAGACAGGTAATTTTTGTGTTTTGAATGCAATTGTGGTTCGGACGTTATTAATTGTGTTAACTCTTTTACAGAGGCTTTCCAAAATAGGCTTATTACACCTTCAGTGGTGCAAGGTCAAGTTCTATTGATCATAGGGTACCATATGTAACACTCTCGGAGAGATGAGATTAAGCATTCTATATATATATGAATTCATCATATTCTCCATTCCAAAAACATGCTATCTTGGATAAACATTGATATAATACCCATTGTTTACTTTAATTTTTGTTTGTTTTGCCGTTGCATACAGTTGTGCTCATAAGTTTACATACCCTGGCAGATTTTGTGATTTTTTGGCCATTTTTCAGAGAATATGAGTGATAATACAAAAACTTTTCTTTCACTCATGTTTAGTGGTTGGGTGAAGCCATTTATTATCAAACAATTGTGTTTGCTCTTTTTAAATCATAATGACAACAGAAACTATCCAAATGACCATGATAAAAAGTTTGTAAACTTATGAGCACAACTGTACATGTATAAAAGTAGTTCATAGGAATGCTGTTATTGAATAGGCCCATTGGAACATGATCAGCCCCACTACATGGTTCTATGGCCAGTACCAGTAAGGCAGTGACTATATATTGGCGAATCCAAAAGATTGTAAAAGATTCTACAATATATATAATTACCATGCATGTTTGTAAGCATTACTCATACTTTCTAGACTCATCCCATAAAGACACCTGGTCTTGCGCACTTCTGTTCCCTGAGGTCACTAATGTACTTATTTATACATAATATTTTGTTGATATTATTTTGGTCGGGACAGCCAGGGCCTGTGAGCTCCCCTTTCTCTCGTCACCAGATCCACTCTGACGGAGGATTATATGTGGCTGCCAACCTTCTCCATTACAGTATCCGCTGGCCGGGTAACATTCTCAAAGAAGGCTATTCAGGCCTCAGTTATTCTCTGGCACCAGGAGAGGGACTTCAGCTCAACCCAGGTCCTCAGGGGTTTATACACAATGGAGTGAGCCTGAGCCGAACCCTGCAAGAAGTGTTTCTGTGTCACGTCTTCTGTTCCCTTCCCATAGTTTGTTTCTGTGTGCTCACCCTGTTCTATGTATCTGCATTGTTTCATTTGATGATTTCCTTTCACGTTCCGTGCCCCTTAGTCTCAGTTAATTTCCCAGTTTCCCCATTTCTTGGTATTTTGTGTCAAAGTGCCGCTTCATGTTTTTCCTTTCTTCTCCTGACCTGTCCACCCCCCCCCCCCCGCACCTGATATGTGTTTTCCTCTGTTTATAATCGTCTCACCTGTTTCTTATCGTCTCATCTATCAGCGTTGTATAAAAGCCCACCTGTTTCACTGTGTCTCACTGTTGTGTGCCAGATCGTCTTGTGCCCTACATTTGTGCTTGTGTCCTCATTTTTCCCAGTATTTACTCCTGCCTGCGCCTGACCTGTTTCCAGGGTTCCTGTCTGTGAGTCCTGTGTCATCCCGTCCTGTTCCAGCTCTCCTGCCTGCCTTACCCGTCTCCAGCCAGCCCTCCTGCCTGCCTTACCTGTCCCCGTCCTAGCCCTGCTCCACCCCGGCAGCCTCTCCGTCCACTTGTTTGGAACATGAAAACATTTCTAAGATGCTCACAATAACATTATTGCACAACCAAATCACAATCTTGTTGCAAAGTTGGCAATAACACAATAACAGTATTGATAAAATAAAGAAAAACAGAACCGAAAATTGTTACTGAAAGTTGAAAGCAAGTTGACAAAATTTGTTCTTAAACAAGACATAAAATAAGACAGTGTCAGAGGACCTAATAAAATCTAGGATTATCCAAGAAAATGTTAGCCCTAGACAGGAATGCTTTCTCCCTTCTTATTTTTAAATGTGTGGCTGGGATAACAAGGGTGACTTTAATTTAGGATCTAAGGGGGCAGGTATGTATATTTTTAGCTGGGAAACAAATTTCACGACCCACCCCTTTAAAAGAGTAAGATTAATTACAAAGAGTTTTAGATAATAATTATGAAACCACAATATCCCTACCAGAATATGTCTCACTCACACAATCCTACATAATAATCATGATTCCATTCAACACTCGTAGGCTACAATCAGTCAAGCCTTTGTAAAATCAGACTACATTGTCTCATGTATTTAAGAACCACTGTACCGGCTGTGGCTCAATACTTATAACAAAAGGTAATTTATGGCTTATCTACAAACTAAGCAGTTCTATAGATCAGGGGTTTCTAATCTTATCCAAAAAGAGTGGTGTGGGTGCAGGTTTTTAGTTTTAGCCCAGCACTAAGAGATCTCATTATGCTTATCATGGTCTTGATTGAAGACCATGATTAGGTCATGAGTTGAATCGGGTATTGTAGCACTCGGCATAAAAATGACCTGCACCCACACTCCTCCTTTTGGGATAAGATGCAATAGATGGTCACTGTTTTCTGTTTATCTACAGAGCAGGTACAGAGATACAACATCCCTGCGAGTCAATCCATCCAAGCAAAAATGCATGGAAAATTGCAAAGGAAATATATGCCAGTTATACAGATACACAATGAAACCTGCCATAATTTTCACAAATGTGAAATATATAAAATATTACAAATACTTTCACAATATGACAACACACAACCCTCTACTCTGGAGGAACTGGACATCTTCACAGAATATTCCGGAGAGAAACCAGCGACCTTGGCAGAGAGGAAATATTATTGGGAATGACAGGAAATGAGAGAGGCACCCCTGCCGTGAAGCCAGCGGGGGCGCACGCAGCAGAAGCCACGAGGAGCGTGTGACTGAGACAGAACAGAACCAGCTCCAGTCAGTCGACCAGAGGCTGCCGAAACAGGGCACTGGGGAAATACCCAGAAACCAGGTCTGAGTTGAGGAACTGACAGGCAGATTCAACGCTGTGCAAATTAACCTATACAGGTGTGAAATGAGACTACCCACAATTACACACCAAACACAACCACAGGCAGATTCAGTGCTGCTAACATACGGGAGGGAAACGACACTACCCTCATTCACATTTATTCACCAAGCAGTCCTGACTTCAATGCGTCATTTTTAATGATACCAAATCAGAGGATCTGGATTTCACTGTGAAAATTGAATGACTTATTTTAAATGATACAAATTGGACCCAGTTTTTCCAAATGGATAAAAATCTTTTAGAAATCCCAAAGAGAGACCGGTTACAGCATCAGATCTAATCCATATTACCCCCCCCCCCCACAAGGCACCCCTGACCCCGTTTAGATAACCTTTCTCTTTCTCTCATTGGAGTTCCTCTTGCCATAGTTATACCTAATTCTGTTGCAAACACATTGTTGTTCATTAGGTTAACATTAAACATTACACATATTGATTATAAACTTGTGCTTCCTAGGTATTGCCACATTTTTGTACTGCTGAGAGCAACACTGATGTTTTCCACTGCTGCACACGGCTCCTGATGAGAGCGTGTTAAGTGACTGTAACGAGAGGGCGATTAAACACACGTACTACGACATTCTGAACAGTTAAGTAAACGTTCATTTTGATTACAAGTGGGTGAATGACCTTGATGTAGCCCCGGATGATCTTAGCTGGTCTCCGGTCTGAAGAAGTGCTGCGGATGCACTCACACCAAATTCTGAAAGGTCAAAACATGAAACAGGCCGTCCAGCACCCTGGAAAAGCTACAAAGAATGGCACTGTAAAATAATTTATGACAGAGAAGGGCACAGTAAGCCATTATGGACCTGCACTTCAGTACCAATATGGAATAATGGAGGAAGAGGTCATTTAAAATCCTCCCCCGGCACATACCAGCGACCAGCCGGAACATTCTCTCAACTATATCAGTAATCAGAAAAACCTCTTTCTGAAGCACTGGATACCCCCACATGGACCATCATATAAGCGATGGGTAAACAAAGCAATATCAACAATAAAAAAAAAAACAGCCTAGTCTTAAAAAATAAACAAGCAAAACAATATCACCAACACTGGGGACCAATAGGAGAATATCGCTGTTCAATCCAGACACATTACAATGCTGCTTCTTTGCCCAGTCATAACTTCATAAACATCAACAAAAACAATCCACCGGTGGTGGAGGGCGGGGGACTCAGTTGTTATACGACTTGGCCAGGTGGTTTTTAAAACAAATCAAATGGAATACCATTGCTGTAGCAATTGGGGAAAAGGAAAGAAAACGTAATATCATTTTCTGGCTCCAAGCACAAATGGTATCCCACGCAGTAATTGAGAAATTGAAATTCGGGGGATTGGCGATTGGTCTCTGAGCGGTGCGGGGTGCATCATCTGCCTGGATTTGTGGCTGTGCTTTAATCCACTTGTCTGGAAGATTAGCAACGGTAAACTGTAATTATGTCTTCAGCTACAGCGCAGGTTTATGTGGGTGCCGTCAAATCCCTTTTCCCCGCCTGCTCAGGCCTTTCCCAGTTTGCACTTTAAGGCATGTAGCACTCACTTTGCATCAGACTGCACAGACAACACAAATATATTTCACCATACAGTCCCCTCCACATACTGGAACAGCAAGGTCTATTCCTCTGTTTTTGCTATATGAGTTTGAGGTTAAAAGATGAGATGGCAGATCCAAATTTCAGCTTCTATTTCCTGGTATTTTTATTTAGATTTGTTTAACAGCTTAGAACATATCACCGTTTTTATCAGACAACCCAATTGTTAAGTGAGCAAAAGTATTGGAATGTGGATGTGACTGACAGCTGTTTAATGTTGCCCAGATGTGTCCTGTTAGATTGATTGATTAAACAATAAATAGTTCTGAATGTCTACTCTTGGTTTTAGCCTTGGGTTTTTGCCTGTGAAGACTGCATTTGTCCTAACCAAGTTTAGCTGAAAAGAAAAGATGGGATGGGGTTCAGCATTGGGGACAGTTTGTACAACAACTTGGCAATGTCATGAAAAAGAAAGAAACTGCTGCTGTTAGACAATAAACAGAGAACAGTTTTCTTGCATGTGCCATGTGTTATAAGTTAAATAGTGCAGTTTGAACACAAAGGGAAAGTGCAACGTATTAGTCAGGGATTCGGAACAAAGCAACTGAACCACGGAAGTGAAATCGCCCATACTGGCATGTAAGGGAAAATATATTTGTGGTATATATCAATATATTGCAAGGCAAACAGTGGAGAAGAAATTAGAGGCGGCTGTAAATATACTGTATGTTGCTCAATGTACACATGGCAGAAACAGATGCATTGTGTAAGAGCCCAAATATGAAAAAGGACATAGCCTGCGCTTCTCCTCAGAGTTAAAAGAAAGGAAATATTCTGACTGTTCAAATGTTTATGATGTAGCCACTACAGGACAGACAAACAGCCGCTGACTCGGGTTTTCACACATTTCACTCCATGGAATGCCCATCCATTTTAGAATGAGGCTTCATTTTGTATTCAATATTCTACCAGTGGCTCACAGACTTAGCTAATCATTGTGTTTTGATGTGGAGAAAAAACGAAAATGACTGCTTGACTGAAGACAAAAGAAAACAGCTTCTCTGAAGTGGAGATTGAAGTTCTGTTAATGGAAAAACAAGACAAAAACCTATTTTACTCCGTAGAGTAAGCAGTGGATTGTCAGAGCTGGGGAAGATGTGGGAGCACGGCGAGATGCAGCCTGGCTGCTGTAAAATGGGGCCGGCCCGGTGTGGGCTTTCTTGCATTATTGCTTTTTTACTGTGCAATTTTCAATCACTATGGTAACAGGTTACACCATTTTAAAGAGTCAAAACTCACGGTTCGATCTGTATAACCTAGTTTAAGATGCCACTGCTTTAGCGACAACAGTTCCTTATTTTGTAACATGTGGGTGGCAAAACAAGCACGGGGGGACCTCGCCTTCTCTGCATTTTGTAAATCCACATACTACACTGGAGAGACATGGCTCTGGCAGTAAGAGCAGTCTTCTGGCAGTCAGAGGGTTGCAGGTTCGATTCCCCCCCCCCCGGGCTGTGGCGAAGTGTCCCTGAGCAAGACACCTAACCCCCAAAATGCTCCTGACAGGCTGGTTGGTGCCTTGCATGGCAGCCAATCACCGTGAGTGTGTGTATGAATGGGTGAATGAGAAGCATCAATTGTACAGCGCTTTGGGTAAAGGTGCTACATAGGTGCCAGCCATTTACAAGTATTTGTTTTAAAAAATATTCTAGGGCATTCTATGGTTAATTAAAAGCCCTGCTGCCTTCATGAACCAACTTTTCCACAAAATATTTGACAAAAGTTTTGGGTTTGCTGTGGAAGGATAAGGGGCATTGTTATCCGCGGAGGCCGACTCGCTGCTCCCTGCAGATATGAGGCGCCGTGCCTCTGCACTGCACACGCCCCGTCTGCTCTTTCATATTCCATCAGGCCCGCAGTCCTCCTCTCCCTATCCCTCGCCTCTCCACACGCCTTCACTCTCTCTCTTTCTTTCTCATCACCTCTTTCCACTCCATTTTAGATTTGTTCATTTCCCATCTTCAGTCCCCTCTTCTCCCCTCCCTCCCTCCCTCTTTTCCCCTCCCTCCCTCTTTTCCCTCCCTCACTCCCTCCCTCCCTCTTTTTCCCTCCCTCACTCCCTGCTGCAAATATGAAATGAGTGAAAAACACTTCAAAAAGCGCCAGCAGATCACCAGGGCCCCTTCGCCATCAGCAGCAGAAAATGAGAGGAGGTTTGGCCACAATTTTACTATATGTTTTTAATGTTGTTTTATGTTGTTTTCAACACTATTGCTGCAATATGGGCCATGATGGATTACTGGAAAAGGAAAGGTGAGGGAAGAAGGGGGGGCAGGAGAAGGTGTGGGGGAGGAGGGGGGGCAGGTGAGGGTGTGGGGGGGCAGGAGAGGGTGTGGGGGAGGAGGGGGGGCAGGTGAGGGTGTGGGGGGGCAGGAGAGGGTGTGGGGGAAGAGGGGGGCAGGTGAGGGTGTGGGGGGGCAGGAGAGGGTGTGGGGGAGGAGGGGGGTCAGGTGAGGGTGTGGGGGGGGCAGGAGAGGGTGTGGGGGAGGGAAAGCACTCAGAGCAGAGCTCTTAAACACGTGTCATAATTACCATCAGAAGCTGCGATTACCATCAGAACCCAGTAATGGGGGGGTAAGTTTCTGTGGGGGGGTAAGTTTCTGTGGGGGGGTAAGTTTCTCTGGGGGGGGTACGTTTCTGTGGGGGGGTAAGTTTCTCTGCGTCTCCTGCGCAGAACACGCCTGAGCTGGGAGACTCGGAGAGGCACAGCGCGTCCTGAACGCCGAAGGGCAGCACAACGTATCAAAGCCCCTCTGAACAGCTTCAGACACACGCCAGCATCAGGCCTGTCAGGAACTGTACGACTTTACCACTCCTTATTTTAAAGTGTAATGCACACAGTCTCGCACCGGAAACTCCGCAGCATATTAGCTGTCTAATAGTTTTCTGGAAACAATATTTGTTCTTGTCAAGTTTTCCTTTGTAACCACCTGTTTTTTTGTTTCCTGTCATCTGTGAATGTTGACTGTGTGTTGAATGGTGTATTGCAATAATACATATTTGTAGAGAGAAAAAAGAAGAAAAAAACATTTTCTGAAGAAAAACTGCCTTTAATATCACTGTCCAGTAAAGCATTTAAAATATGCAATTTACCCATGTGCGAATGTAACCCTGAGGGACAAATTCACCCAAGAACAATAAAAATAAAATAATAAAATTTCAGATCCCCAGGGCACGGTTCTGTAATGCCCTACTAAACAAGGCAGAGCTGTAACAAGTTAAAGAAATTACTCAGCATACTCTGGGAGAACTGTATAATATGAAAAGTATACGCGGATGTGTGCTTTTGGCAAAGTGTCATTATCATTCCATTTTCAAATACTTCACACACATGTACCATTCCATGTTTCCCTAGCCTAAAGGTACAATTCCAAATCTTAAGTCTTGCAATTGGCAAGCTGGCTAGAAGCTGTGGAATTCTGTCTCAGCTACTGGCTGATGTATTCAGTGCACGGTTTTGTGTTATTCCATAGAAACCCTGCCTGGGAACACTTAAGTAACATTAAATAAAATTAAATAAAACTAAAATAAAATTCAATTACTGTTAAATACAGAGATTCTAAATGTGGTTGTCATGCCCAACTCCAGAGGAAGAATGCGATAGGCCCCAGGCTGAAACAGGAAGTCTGACAGCAGGAAGCAGACACTGAGCTGGGAACATCAGCACAGCTTGTGACAGTGGGGCCACTGGCTCCCCTGACCCGCACAAAGGGTCTCCCCATACACACACCCCTCATAAACACACCCGTCAGTCACAGAGTGTTCAGTCCTGACAGTACTCCCCATACACACACTCCTCATAAACACACCCGTCAGTCACAGAGTGTTCAGTCCTGACAGTACTCCCCATACACACACTCCTCATAAACACACCCGTCAGTCACAGAGTGTTCAGTCCTGACAGTACTCCCCATACACACACTCCTCATAAACACACCCGTCAGTCACAGAGTGTTCAGTCCTGACAGTACTCCCCATACACACACTCCTCATAAACACACCCGTCAGTCACAGAGTGTTCAGTCCTGACAGTACTCCCCATACACACACCCGTCAGTCACAGAGTGTTCAGTCCTGACAGTACACCCCCATAAACACACCCGTCAGTCACAGAGTGTTCAGTCCTGACAGTACTCCTCATAAACACACCCGTCAGTCACAGAGTGTTCAGTCCTGACAGTACTCCCCATACACACACCCGTCAGTCACAGAGTGTTCAGTCCTGACAGTACTCCCCATACACACACTCATCAGTCACAGAGTGTTCAGTCCTGACAATACTCCCCATACACACACCCATCAGTCACAGAGTGTTCAGTCCTGACAGTACTCCCCATACACACACCCATCAGTCACAGAGTGTTCAGTCCTGACAGTACTCAGGTAGGGGCTCGCCTATAGACACACATGCACACACACAGTTCCACACACACATGCAGATCCACAAGCACAAACACTCAAGCACAAACTCTCACGCACACACACACAGTTACACACACACACAAACTCTCACGCACACACACACAGTTACACACACACAAACTCTCACGCACACACACACAGTTACACACACACACAAATTCTCACGCACACACACACAGTTACACACCACACAGTTACACACGTACACACACACAGTTACACACACACACAGTTACACACGCACACACACACAGTTACACACACACACAGTTACACACGCACACACACAGTTACACACGCACACACACACAGTTACACACACACACAAACTCTCATGCACACACACACAGTTACACACACACACAAACTCTCACGCACACACACACAGTTACACACACACAAACTCTCACGCACACACACACAGTTACACACACACACAAACTCTCACGCACACACACACAGTTACACACACACAAACTCTCACGCACACACACACAGTTACACACACACACACACACAAACTCTCACGCACACACACACAGTTACACACACACAAACTCTCACGCACACACACACAGTTACACACACACACACACACAAACTCTCACGCACACACACAGTTACACACACACAAACTCTCACGCACACACACACAGTTACACACACACACAAACTCACTGTTACACACACACACAGTTACACGCGCACACACACAGTTACACACGCACACACAGTTACACACGCACACACACAGTCACACACACACAGTTACACACGCACACACACACAGTTACACACACACACACAGTTACACACGCACACACACAGTCACAGACACACAGTTACACACGCACACACACACAGTTACACACACACACTCTCACACACACACACACTGAAAGAGGCATTACGCACCTGCTGTCCCAGCTGTGTCGCTCTGCTCTCTGCTCCATCTGAAGCAGCAGCCAGAACAGCATGGTACTGAGCACAGTGTGTGTGTGTGTGTGTGTGTGCATGTGTGTGTGTGCAACTGAGTAAGTGTGTGTGTGTATGTTTGTGTAACTGAATGTGTGTGTGTGTGTGTGTGTGTTTGGGGACGACACCTGGCTCTGTTCTGTCAGCTGTTCTCTTAAATGACCGGGACATTAAACACCTATTTTCCTCGATCGATGGCAATGTGTGTGTGACTGAGTAAGTGTGTGTTTGTGTGTGTGTGTGTGTGTGTGTGTGTTTTAGGGCTACATCTGCCTCTGTTCTGTCAGCTGTGCTGTTAAATGACCGGGGCGTTAAACACCTGACCTTTTCAATCGATGGCAATAATGGGTGTGTGACTGAGTGTTTGTGCATGTGTGTAAATATATGTGTTAGGGGGCTACACCTGCCTATGTTCTGTCAGCTGTGCTCTTGAATGACTGGGGCGTTAAACACCTCACCTCTTTGATCGATGGCAATAAAATGGAAAATGGTTGGCATTTATATAGTGCCTTTATCCAAAACGCTGTAAAATTGATGTTTCTCGTTCACCCGTTCAAACAGACACTCACCAACAGCGATTGGCTGCCATGCAAGGCACCAACCAGCTCAGGGGCATTTAGGGATTCGGTGTCATTCTCAGGGACACTTTGACACTTCTCCCAGGCGGGGAATCAAACCTAATTCAAAATAAATCTATTCATTACATACATGTATTATCCCATAATCTCTCATCCCATAAATATCTTAAAACCCTCAACCATATTTAAAAAAATAAAACAAATATTTAATTGAAACAAATATTTTAGTCACCAGTCCAAACAAGTGGTGTTCTCACTAAAGTCATATAAATGAATGATTGACATTATGTTCAAACCCTTGGCCTTGAAGTGGATCTAACATTCAAACAAACAACTACCCAAGCACACCTTAGATGCCTTGCAATATTATTTGTCATAAGCATCTAAAATGACAAAAAGAAAGATCTTTCTGATGAGACTAGATATAAGATCATTCATCTGCAGGGTGAAAGTCAAAGGAAAATAATAAAACAGAAGTTTCCAAAACTGGAGTACAAACGATGATTGCAACACACAGGGAAAATGGGACTCCAAACAGCTGTTCAAGAACTGGGAGACTGCCGAAACTATTACATCATAAAGACAGCGCTTAAAGATTTTATCTCTCAGAGAGGAAAGAGTTGAGATATGAAAAAACCCATCCGTGTTTCGGTCGATCCTTCCTCTGTGAGAAGACAGCTCAATGCTGTGGGTCAGAAAGGATGTGTAGCTGTCAAAGCCAGCACTGAAGAAAGGAAATATACAAGATATCAAGATATAAGTTTCACTAATACCCCAAAACTGGCCACCTGAGATGTGCAGTAAGGTTTTTTGGAGTGATGAATACTTTCATGATTTTCCGAAGGGAGAGAAGGCATATATACACTGCTGAAGCAATGAAAGTCTACACCCGTCAGTCAAGTCCACTGGGAGATCAGTGTGAGTTTGGGCCGGTATCACATCTGGAGTTGGTGATTCGATGTTGATTTAAGGCATCACGCGTGCTCATGAATACAAACAAATCTTAACATATTGTGCAATCCCCCTGGGAAACGTTTGACTGTGAGCAAATTCATTACTCAGCAAGGTAATGGCCCCAAGCGCACAGCTCAGAAGACCAAGCTGCAGCTGTTCTCAGAACAATGGACAGGCCACCCCAGAGTCCACACATGCACACCATTGAATGTCTTTGGGATTATTTGGATCCAGAGAAGCAGAAAATGCAACCAACTTCTAAGTCTGAACTTTTGAAGCGTTCACAAGAAGCATGGAAATATAGTCCCCTCCAACAGTATTGAAACAGCAAGGCCAATTCCTTAGTTTTTCCCTTGGTATCCCTTCAATCTCCTCTTCAGGAGGTGAAATTCAGGCTCAATAGGGATAAGGTCTGGCGATTGACTTGGCCAGTCTAAAACCTTCCACTTTTTCTCCCTAATGAATTTCTTTATTGTGTGGCAATGTGTTTTGGGTCATTGTCTTGATGAAATTCCTCGTAATTAGTTTCTCCATAAGTTGCCACACAGAATGTTTTTGTAGACTTCTGAATTCATCCTGCTGCTACCATCATGAGTCACATCATCAATAAAGATTAGTGAGCCCACTCCAGAAGCAGCCATGCAAGCCCAAGCCATGACACTTCCTCCACTGTGCTTCACTGATGAGCTCCTATGTTTTGGATCATGAGCAGATCCCTTCTTTCACCACACTTTGGCCTTTCCATCACTTTGGTAGAGGTTAATCTTGGTTTCATCATTCCATAAAACTTTGTTCCAGAATTTGTGTGGCTCACCTCTGACTTCTGTGTAAATCTTACTACTGATGAGTGCATCTTGTAGTAGACCCTCTATATTGCTGCTCTCTAATTCTTCATCAAACGGTTGATTGAGATACCTTCACTCTTGCCCGGTGGAGATTGTTTGTGATGTCACTGACTGCCCTGTGGAGATTGTTTGTGATGTCACTGACTGATGTTTCATCACAGTTCTCACAATGCTTCTGTCATCAACTTTCTTTATTTTTCAGGACATTCCAAGTTGTTGTACGAGCTATCCCCAATGCTATGCCCTCTTTCCTAAGCCTCAAAATGGCTTGCTTTTCTCCCAGACAGATCTCTGGTGTTCATGTTGATTTGTCTTTTTTAACACAAATGCAGTCTTCACAGGCATAACCCAGGGCTAAAACAAATAGTAGACATTCAGAACGGTTGTGGAGGTTTTCGTGGAATTTTGCATTAAATAAGCATTTATTTGCTTTGCTGCATGATTTTCTGACACTGAAAAATGACTAACTTGAACTTAATGTCTGGTTCCATGGGAACATAAATACAGGAAAAGGTGGTATGACTTTTTCACAGCACTGTATGTACACTACAGCAGCACCGCAACAGCACAGGTGTCCATACCGAGGCCCGTGGTAACAGAGTGAGTTCTGCAAGGCTGGCTGACGAGGGTCTGACATTACCAGGAGACAGGGTGGGGGGTTGGTAACCAGGATTGGGACGAAGGACGATTGTCCAAAATATAAAAGATGAAAAAGGTAAGGGTAGCACAAGCAACCTGTTATTTTGTGCTTCACACAGTAAACAGTGAGCAGCCTCATGGTGTCAGTCAGCCCACCGCTGAGTGCTGAGAAAAGGCATCAAACACTGACACGTCTACGCCCTGTGTTCACGCCATGCTGAAGAGTGAATGATCTTTCATCTTATGCCCAGTCACGATCAATTAGCCTACAACCGCCGCCTTCCCTGCCCTCGTCCAAACAAAACAAGAGGGGAAAAAAGGAGAAGAACCCAGCCGGGGCTTAATCTACAAAGCTCCCTCTCTCTCTCTCGCTCTCTCTGTCTCTCTCTCTTCTTTCTCTCACTCTCCCTCTCGCTGTCTCTCTCTCTCTCTCATCTCCTTCCGTTAATTAACATGCGCTTTTCTCTCCCCTCTTATCTCCGTCTCTGGGCGAGTCGAGCTGGATGGCACAAAGGGACGTCATAAACAGCACTGGGCGCATTGAGTGCACAGATCATATGTATATATCATAAACAGCACTGGGCCCATTGAGTGCACAGATCATATGTATATATCATAAACAGCACTGGGCGCATTGAGTGCACAGATCATATGTATATATCATAAACAGCACTGGCCCATTGAGTGCACAGATCATATGTATATATCATAAACAGCACTGGCCCATTGAGTGCACAGATCATATGTATATATCATAAACAGCACTGGGCCCATTGAGTGCACAGATCATATGTATATATCATAAACAGCACTGAGCCATTTAGTGCACAGATCATATGTATATATCATAAACAGCACTGGCCCATTGAGTGCACAGATCATATGTATATATCATAAACAGCACTGGGCCATTGAGTGCACAGATCATATTGCTGGAGGAGTAGCGGCCAACCTTTCTCTCTCTGCTGCAGACCAGCGCAGTGATCAGGCGGGTAGTACAGTGCAGTGATCAGGCGGGTAGTACAGTGCAGTGATCAGGCGGGTAGTACAGTGCAGTGATCAGGCGGGTAGTACAGTGCAGTGATCAGGCTGGCAGTACAGTGCAGTGATCAGGCGGGTAGTACAGTGCAGTGATCAGGCGGGTAGTACAGTGCAGTGATCAGGCGGGTAGTACAGTGCAGTGATCAGGCGGGTAGTACAGTGCAGTGATCAGGCTGGCAGTACAGTGCAGTGATCAGGCGGGTAGTACAGTGCAGTGATCAGGCGGGCAGTACAGTGCAGTGATCAGGCGGGCAGTACAGTGCAGTGATCAGGCGGGTAGTACAGTGCAGTGATCAGGCGGGTAGTACAGTGCAGTGATCAGGCTGGCAGTACAGTGCAGTGATCAGGCGGGTAGTACAGTGCAGTGATCAGGCTGGCAGTACAGTGCAGTGATCAGGCGGGTAGTACAGGCAGTTCTAAATCTCTACCTCATCATCACAGAGTCTGCCCACTGCTTTCCCATCTGTACAGATACACACAAACACACTCCTCACACACACACACTCCTCACACACCCTCACACACACACACACACACACACACACACACACACACACACACACACACACACACACTCCTCACACACACACACACACACACAAACACACTCCTCACACACCCGGGGGCACAAAAAGCATACACACACATGCATACACACACACATTATGCAGGAGTACAAACACATACATAGACACACACAAAAATACACACCCATATACACTCACACACACACACACACACCTGCTAGTGTGCAAATGCGCACACACAAACACTCAACGCACACAAATAAGACAATGACCATGCAAATTCAGCACATTTCCGAAACTCAGTCCATCCACAAACGAACAAACACAGGAAACAGGTATTTCAATGACCAAACCACAAAGGAAAGGTTATTTAAGTTATGTTTAGTCAACATGCACCTTCCAAAATAACATATTTCTACAGACACAGGAAGTCCAAGCCATCTGCAGCAGAGGTAATGGTTCCATGACTAATATTTGCAATACCACAGACAACCCACGGTGGATGGATCTAGAAGGGTCGCCATGCTTTCATTTAAACTTAATTACCCTCTGAAATGTCATATATTAAATTAATACACTAATTCAACATATTCATCCAGACCATATTGAGATGGAAGATTTCATATTAGATTAAATAAGCCTTGAATAAAGATAGATTATGTTGGACATAATGTAATACAATGACATTATTTAAGGTGGATGTGACCATGATTGTATTCATGTATGCAGAAATGTTACAGTAGGTATTGTAATTAAAATGAAAGGAATGATTTACTGGAAAAGAGAACCATGCAGGTCCACAATCTGGGGCAGCATTCGGCAGTTATTTTCAGCCAGACAGAACTCAGGTTCTGTGAATACAGGTCAACACGCCACCGTATGGGTCATGCCTCTCCGAGGTTGAACGGGAGACAGAATAACGAATGAACCACTCCCCCCACCAGCGTGAAATCATGCCTCACAAATACAGGTGAGAGCCCGCCGGCTCATTCTCTATTCTGCCAACTGCTGCCATGCAGTTCCCTGAGTGACCACGCTGTGTGCCGCGCTGACCTTCATTCAGAGAACCTGGGTTACCTACGTAACCCTTTGTTCGATTTCATACCGGTCAAGACGCCACTGTATGGGTCAACTGAAGGTCCAAAGGAAGTCAGGAGGGAATGCAGCGGTGGGGGGGGGGGCAAGGGGGTGCAGGAACAGCCTTCTTGGAACAAATAAATGACACCCTGAACAGAGAGAAATTCCCCCAACGTACGGTCAAACACCATAACACAGCCACCGAGCGAGAACGCCCAGACACCCACAAGGTGCAATGGGGACCAATTAGGGGGCTCTGAGAACAGAGAACAGAGGCCGCCACAGACGATAGAACCTGGCAAATGCCAGCCAGGAAGCCCAACCAGCCACGGCTAGACTTCCTCCAGGGAAGGGCCTCTGAACAACGCCCAAGCGGTGGAGTGGGCCACCACCCAGGCACGTACACAGATAGGGTCCAAGGGGGGCTTGAGCCCGTGCCCTTTTTCGGCTGGTGTTAATTGTATTTTATTTTTCCTTTGTATTTTATTTGTCATTGAAATTCTATCAAATATAAAGAGGGAAATGCAGAGCAGTATCCAAGGAATTTAAAAAGTACTCCACTCTCCAACCCCCCTGCTTCCAAATGGTTTTATCTCAATCAATCAATCAACGTCACATTTTCAGACGTTCTGAATACAACTTCATGAAAAGCACCACATCCCCAGCCCCAGTTTGGTTACGGTGAACGATATCACTTATGAAACCACAATTAAATAACACTTACTTTTTATGATATATATCCATTAAAAAAACTATGACGTAGGTCAGGAGGACAGCCACCTTCACGCTGTAATTTCATCATGACTATCCTCGGTAGCGGGCTAGTACATTCAAACAACATTATCGTCATCATGCACAACTTATAAATATGCAATTAATTTCTGAAGCAGGCAGTTATGTTTTGCATAGTTTTGGTAGTTTAGTGATTAGTCACCCCGTTTTCTTTATAGCCAGTGTTTGCGATGTTAAAAAGTGCATTATTGTTTGGGGATGTCGTAATGTGTTTTCCCTGTTGAAATAAGTTTTTATTTCAATCAATCAGGCAATCAATTTTGATAAGAAGCAGCATAAACACTGTTAGAACAGGCAAATACACCTGTCTCCAATGAAAGGCAAAATACACCTGTCTCCAATGAAAGGCAAAATACTTCTCACCTCCCTGACACTGGATCAATTTTCAGCCATATGCAATGCAACAAATATATAAAAGTTTGTGCATGCATGTTTTTGAATATCATATAATACTGTTCATACTTCTTTTTCTCTCAGTGTGATGCTCAAAAACATGTTACTAAAATCAAACTGTCGTTCAGTATGTCTCATTTGTAGAATATATGCGTGTATGAAAATGATACGGAAGGATGTTTTGAAACCCTAATTTAGGCGGCTTATGTATCAAGCATGTCTGAGTAGGATTGCTGATCTAGAATCTTATCATTACTTATTACGAAAGGTAAAACAGGACCAAGGTGAGCACAAATCTATGCTGACATTGGAACAGAGCCTTAACAGATACCAGACCATGGGACATTTTTTCAATGTATTTAAATAGCTCTCATTTCCTCCCTATAGGTTCAGCTTTTATTTTGGAAGGTAACTCAATCAGTCCGCTCAGCAGCTCGTGCTCAGTAGTACCCTTTGGAAAGGAGAGGAAATAAAGGCTTGTGTTTGCAGATGGAAAGGTAAAACTGCCATAAAAGCCCAGGGCTGGTTTCGGCTCATTACAGAGGAGACCGAGCTGGCAGAGAGACAGCGGCGCTCTCAATGGGACACGGTCGCTGGAAACACACACTCCCCTTACCCCCAATCCCCCACAGGAACACCAGCTCTCCTCAGCGACTGCAGAGTCAGGGGGGGGGCACAAGGGCCTGTGTGAAATTTCGACATCTATACCTGTATGTAGCCATGAATCTTATATTCTCAATGCGCTATATGTACCTATGGATCTTATGCACTAATGCATTATATGTAACTATTAAATACTGTATAATACGCATATCCTATGTATGTATATAACAAAACCTATCAACACACAGTCCTTGAGGACTGCTGGTCTACCACCCTCCCTTTACCCGGGAGTCAGCTGTGAAGACAGTCTATTCAATGAATTATCCGGGAGAAAAGAATACCAGGGCTGGATGTGGATTCAAGGGCCATATTTCATGATGCCTGGTATATGATATACACTCAGTAAGCACTTTATTAGGTTTTTATTGGACATATTTTTTAGACTTATTGGTCTTCTGCTGCTGTAGCCTATCCACTTAAGAGGTTTGATGCATTGTGTGTTCAGAACTGATGTACAGGTCTACCTAATAAAGTGCTCAGTGATTGTATGTTTATAGTATATTTATGTACCTCTACATTACATTACATTACATTATTGGCATTTGGCAGACGCTCTTATCCAGAGCGACGTACAACAAGGTGCATACCCATAACCAGGGATAAGTTCGCTGAAAGACCCTAGAGGGAAGTACAATTTCAATTGCTACCGTACAACAAAGATAAGGACCAGGGCCTTTTTTTTTTCTTTTTTTTTAACAAACAAATAAACAAACAACAAAGCAAAAGTGACCAAACTTAACTATCCAAATACTGCTTACCTAGCCAACTAAAAATACCAAAACACAAAGTAAATCACAAAGACAACAATTAAGGTTCACAGGGAGGTAGGGAGGGACGGGGAGAGGTGCTGCTTGAAGAGGTGCGTCTTCAGGTTGCGCTTGAAGGTGGGGAGAGATTCTACAGTTCTGACCTCAACGGGGAGTTCGTTCCACCACCGTGGAGCCAGAACAGACAGTAGTCGTGAGCGTGAGGTGGAGGTTCTGAGAGGGGGAGGTGCCAAGCGGCCTGTGGAGGCTGAACGAAGAGGTCTGGCAGGGGTGTAGGGTCTGATGATTTTTTGTAGGTAAGCTGGGGAAGACCTTTTAACTGCTTGGAAGGCTAGCACCAATGTTTTGAATTTGATGCGAGCCATGACAGGCAGCCAGTGGAGGGAAGTAAGCAGGGGGGTGACGTGTGAGTATTTGGGAAGGTTGAAGGCAGAACCACGCTGATCCTCCAGGCCCCAGGCCCACAGTCACATCAGCGGCACCGAGGCTGATCCTGTCAGTGCGCCGTGTAATCAGGGAAAGACAGGAGAGAGAATGACATCACCTGAAGGTCACAGACGAAAAGGTGTGGCCTCCTGCAAACCCATCAATCACAAAACATCACCTTAAATTTTATTTTAAAAGTTTGCGGCACGGTTGTGCACGGTTATAGAGAACGAGGACGTCGTCGCGGCAACCGCCGTGGAAACCCCGCCCCCCTCGCCATCTCCCACCGCCACCTTCACAGCTCCTCCCAGGCACCGGACCCAAGAGGAGCAGCAGTCAGTCGTCCTCCGAAAGAGATCGACTCTGAGCCGAAACCCCCTCCCCCCCCTCCCCCCCCAGAGACCGCTGTAATTGGCGGGACGCGTCGCTGACAAATTATTATAAATTCTGGGACAAAGCAGGAAGCGGGGTCCGGAGGGGGGGGGGGGGGTTCAGCGGGGAGGGATAAATAACGGAGCGGCCCGCAGATGGGACGACGCCGCAGTTGTGTTCCATCATCGGCGACGTGACATTAACAGCTTTTAAACCGCTGCACGGGCTGCATACTAAACGCAGACGCCACTATCTGCAGCTCCCCTGCTTCTGCCTCGCCTGGCTCCTTATCTACGCACAGAAACCGCTTCTAATTGACCACGTAAAGACACCGAAAAAATGGGGAGGCAACAGCCATCCAGCCTGAAGGTCCAACATCAGGGTTTTAGAGATGGGAGAGAAAATGCCCATTTTAAAGCACAGAAACACCCCCCAGCACAACTGCAGCCAGCCCCCTTCCCTCTGAGTGCCCTTCATTCTTCCCTTAGAGCCAGAATGTTCTAGATTAACTTTTTTATTGTAATTCGCTCTCGATAAGACCGTCTGCCAAATGACTGTAATGTAATATAATTAACATCAGGGATCATCAAATCTGGCCCTCAAATCAAAATCCAGCCCTGGTTTTCTTTCCTGCATTAATGCCCCAGGTAAAGTGTCTAACACTGTTCCTGCATTAGTGCCCCAGGTAAAGTGTCTATTACAGTTTTGAAAGAAGCTGCTTCTTCTCAAGTATAAATGTATTTGTATAGTAATTTTTGCAAGGTCATTTTCACAAAGTAGCTTCACAGAGATACAAGCCTAAACCCCCAAGGGAATTCTAACAATTTCAGCAAGTTAGACATATCTTACTCGTGGAATCCTAACCATTTATTTTCAACAATTTAGACATCTCTTACTCACGGAATTCTAACCATTTAATTTCAGCAAGTTCGACATCTCTTACACATGGAATCCTAACCATTTCATTTCATCAACTTGGACAGCCATTTTTTATTGGTGGTATAACAAGGTCTAAAATGATTGTCGGTGCCAGTTTGAGTATCTCAGAAACTGAGATCTCAGGCACAACAGTCTCTAGAGTTTGCAGAGAATGGTGCGAAAAACAAAAAACATCCAGTGAGCAGCAGTTCTGTGGGCAGAAAACCTAATTAATGAGAGAGGTCAGAGGAGAAGGGCCAGACTGGATAGTGACAGTAATACAAATAACCACACATTAACAGTGGTATGCAGAAGAGCATCTGAACACACGACACGTCAAATGTGTTAAAGATATATATGTATAAATGATATAACAAAATTGCAATTATTAATGTGTTTTTACTGGTTTATCACATCAAGACTTTCATCACATCACATAAAAACATCACATCAAGATTTTCAAAAGAACATGAAAGAAAAGGATATTGTCATCTGTTACGACCTGGTCTAGGGTCAGGCCCTGACAGGGTACAGGATAGGGAGACAGAGATGGGAAATGGGGAGGGGGAACAAAACAAACACTGGAGACCGATGAGTAACTCTGGTCCTGTCCACCTAAACAAACCTAAATAAACCTTGGCTAATCTTGAAAAGGCTCGAAATGGCGTGTAGCCAACCCCCAACGGAAATCAAGTCTCCTCTCTGGATCGGCTTCAAAAATAATAAAGACAAAAAAACAAACAGTGTCCTATTGGAAGGGTGCAATCCAGCTGGAGACAGTCTAATTTTACCGGCACCACTATATGGAGAGCAGAAAGGCAAATCAAAGGCACAAGTGAACAGGGTCAAGCACAAGTGAGACATAGGGGCGAACAAGGTCGAGCACACGTGAGGCATTGGGGCGAACAAGGTCGAGCACAAGTGAGGTATTGGGGCGAACAGATCAAAAAGTGATGGGTAGGAATCAGAGTTGTAAGGGAAGCAAGGGTCAAAATCCAATCAGCAAACAAATCAAAACGGGCTAGGCGAGAGTCTTAAGTCCAATACACAAGTCAACAAAGTGAAATAATCCACAGTCAGAAACGCAGAAGGGTGTCAGAGCTAGTCGACCTAGAGGAGTTGGAGTGGTGGCCTTTTAAAAGAACCGAGCAGAAATTGCCAATCTTTGGTAAACTGGAAGTAAAACAAAAATTTTACATTTGAACATGCGTTGGAGAAAAACAAGAGGGATAAGATCTGTGTTGACTACAATAGGGGTCGAGCTGGAGCCAAGGTATACCTCAAAATGTTGAAGTGCTAACAAAAGTGCAAGAGCTTCTTTTTCCATTGTACTACAGTTGATTTGATGACAACAAATGTTCTTTGAATAGTAGTCTTCTTACAGCAACACTGCACCAGGCCACTGTCATCGACCTCTAGTTTGAATGGTCTGGAGAATTTGGGGGCGGATAGAACCAGTGTACTGCATAATAGGCTTTTCACAGCATCAAAAGAACTCTGACAAACAAAACAAAACAAAGAGGATTACTGAGGGGTGACACCACATCAGAACATTTTTTTGCAAAAACTTGATAGTATCCAGATGATATTATCCAGCTATCTGGTGTGGCAAAAGCAGATCTCGGAGGTATGATCAGTTAAATGGACTTGCCAGTACCGTCCAGTTTAGTTACAAATTTTGCATTTCCTATACTGTCAACACAATCTTCCATTCTGGGCAAAGGAAACTAATCAGGTTTTGTTTTCGGTACAGAAGGGGGAAGGTTCCATCTGGTTTCAAAACTGTAGTCTGGGATGCTGTATCAGAGAATTGTAGGGGGTATTTTTGAATCAAATGAAAAATATCTGCTTGTTCAGAATCTGACAAATGAAAGAATTTAGATGGGAGAGTCAAGTGTTCAGAATTAGGCAAACGGGGAACTGACAAAGATGTACTACCTTGATTCAGACTACTCAGACAGAATACTCAGACTGTGACACATCAGTAGATACAAAAGCAACTGGAATGAGGGGGATGAAGAGGTTTCCTAATCGAAGCACAAGATGCAGGCTTTTAGCATATTTATAGACAAACAGGAGACTTTATTTTCCTTTCAGGTGTCTTCACAACATAATTGGTGTCACTTAGCTCTGTAGCTGTCAGACACTCAGAACAGGGGATCCAGAAGCGAGACCACGACGTGAATTTCTTTGTAAATAAAGTTTTTATTTTCTGATAGCAGGTGAAACAGGCGATGGTCAAAAGCCAGCAAACAGATGCAACAGGGATCAAGCAGTTTGTTATCAAAAGTTCAAGCAGTAGGTCAGGATTCCAGTGAACGGATGTATCAGAGGTAATCCAGAGAATAGTCGAGGTCACAAGCGGTCGAAAACAAACGGGCTAATCAGACAAATACAAAATCCAGAAACAGACGTCGAGGTACAGAAAAGGGTGGAAAAGCTGCGGTTCAAAATCAGATAAGCGGGATAAACAAAACTTGGAGGTTGGGGGCAAAACAGGTCATAACAGATATCTAGCCAAAAACGCTGGAAGGTATGGAATAAACACATAACAATCTGGCGACGAGATATACAATCAGAGGGGTTCAAGAGGGAATAGCAATTAGGGGTGGGAAACAATCAGGAAGAGAAACACTGGTGAAACGAATGAATGGAGTGAATGAACTGACTATGGTGTGCACAGAGGTACCAGGGAGCAACACCAGAACCTTATCACCAGTGTTAAAAGAGCGCTGTATAGATTTCTGATCATACACCATATTAGTTTGAACAGAAGCTAATGATGCCGTGGTGAGATTACAGACAACACGCAAGCATTCATGGAACAACGTGACATCATGTATACTCTGGGTAGGAGATTGAGAGTGATCAGTGGCCAACCAGTCTCCTGAAGTATTTTCAGTGGGCCAGGGACAGCATGTACAAACACTGACTCAGTGTGTTACGTATGGCAAACAGGAGGAGGGCAATTCCCTCCTCCCAGTCTTTCCCCTGGCTTATGCAGTAGGTCGGGAGCATGGACTTCAGGGTCTGATGAAACCTTTCCAGTGCTCCCTGAGATTCTGGATGATATGCACGGGAAACATGATGTTGTAATTGTTTAACAACTTCAGCAAAAAGTTGGGACATAAAATTAGAACCCTGATCAGACTGGATGAATTTTGGCAATCCAAAAGTAGAATTAAATCAGAGCCATTATAACAGCATGAGCTTTAAGTGTGCACAGAGGAACAGCCTCTGGGAAGCATGTTGCAGCACACATTAAAGTCATGAAATATGTATGACCAGCGTATGACCAGACTTTGATCTTGGAAGGGGACCAACACAATCAATTACAATTCCCTGAAAAGGTTCCCCCATAACAGGGAGAGCGGAGAAGGGGGAATTATGTGGTTTGGTTTTCCTGCAAGTTGGCAGCATGACAGGAGCGGCAATACTGCGACACATCAGACTTCACATCCGACGGTCATGTGTTTCTTACACCAAGGAGACCAGAGAGATCGTGATCATGAGCTACACCTTGCACCTGCTGTATATATGGTTTGGGAACAACCACTTGAACCACAGAACTCCACTCATGTTCAGATTTGGGGGGGGAGTCCACTTGTGCATAATCACATCACATCATCAACAAAATATGCCACCGATTCATCAGGTAATTAAAATGTATCTATCTAACAGAGAAACAAGAGGACAAAGATTCATCGGCTCTCCGGGCCACAGCAAGCCGTGAAATGGCAGGAGAAGATCACAATCACCCTCACACATTTCATTCTCAGGAACTACTTCAATATCAGAGGCAGCAGTATCATCGTGAGAAACATGACGGAGTCAGACTGGGCAGTTATTTTTTCAGACACAGGATCATCATGAAGGTGGTTGGAGAGAGATCGACTGTATCTTGAAATTTGAGCTTGAGCGCGAGTCACCACACATGCGGGGAAAACAGAAGGAAACGTTTTAACGAGGCTTTCAGTGTTGCCATTAGATTCCAGCTCCTCTGTCACTTCAGGTAGAGATAACACTTTTCCTCCAGCTAAATCATTACCCAGAATAAGAGAAGGGGCTTTAATCTGGAGCTCAGCACAAATGGCAGCTTTCACATGTCCTGAAACAACATCAGACTGTAAGTAAGCATTATGCAAACAGACTTTTCTCACACCTAATTCAATGCCCTGAATAAGCACATTCGACTTGCAGCTTGTGTGCTCAGAAAAGGGCAGGATATTATCGACATAAAACACTGTGCAGCTCCCATGTCCCTTCGTACAGGGTCTGCATGAGAACATGCGACTGTTCCAACCAAGATAAATGGTTAAAATGCAGAGTCTACAGAGTCTGCAGATTCAGCGCGGGGGCCAGAGATGGGTCTTGTAGCAGATTCAGCGCGGGGGCCAGAGATGGGTCTTGTAGCAGATTCAGTGCGGGGGACAGAGATGGGTCTTGTAGCAGATTCAGTGCGGGGGACAGAGATGGGTCTTGTAGCAGATTCAGCGCGGGGGCCAGAGATGGGTCTGGTAGCAGATTCAGCGCGGGGGCCAGAGATGGGTCTGGTAGCAGATTCAGCGTGGGGACCAGAGACGGGTCTTGGAGCAGATTCAGTGCGGGGGACAGAGATGGGTCTTGTAGCAGATTCAGCGCGGGGGCCAGAGATGGGTCTTGTAGCAGATTCAGCGTGGGGACCAGAGACGGGTCTTGGAGCAGATGTGGCGCATAGACAGAGTCAATGCGGGGGTTATCTCAATCAACTGTTCGAAGACTTGGAGAGCAGCAAGATAGAGGCTATACCCCAAGATGTAAACCACTCATCAGTAGTAAGAATCGGAAGGCAAGATTACAATTTGCAAAGAAGTACAGAGATACAGTGCATCCGGAAAGTATTCACAGCGCTTCACTTTTTCCACATTTTGTTATGTTACAGCCTTATTCCAAAATTGATTAAATTCATTTTTTCCCTCCAAATTCGACACACAATACCCCATAATGACAACGTGAAAAAAGGTTTTTTGAGATTTTTGCAAATTTATTAAAAATAAAAAACTAAGAAATCACATGTACATAAGTATTCACAGCCTTTGCCATGAAGCTCAAAATTGAGCTAAGGTGCATCCTGTTTCCACTGATCAACCTGGACATGATACGGAAAGGCACACACCTGTCTATATAAGGTCCCACAGTTGACAGTGCATGTCGGAGCACAAAGTCAGGATTGAGGGAAAGATTAATGCAGCAATGTACAGAGACATCCTGGATGAAAACCTGCTCCAGAGCGCTCTTGACCTCAGACTGGGGCGACGGTTCATCTTTCAGCAGGACAACGACCCTAAGCACACAGCCAAGATATCAAAGGAGTGGCTTCAGGACAACTCTGTGAATGTCCTTGAGTGGCCCAGCCAGAGCCCAGACTTGAATCCAATTGAACATCTCTGGAGAGATCTGAAAATGGCTGTGCACCGACGCTCCCCATCCAACCTGATGGAGCTTGAGAGGTGCTGCAAAGAGGAATGAGTGAAACTGCCCAAAGATAGGTGTGCCAAGCTTGTGGCATCATATTCAAAAAGACTTGAGGCTGTAATTGCTGCCAAAGGTGCATCAACAAAGTATTGAGCAAAGGCTGTGAATACTTATGTACATGTGATTTCTTAGTTTTTGTTTTTTTATTAATTTGCTTAAATTAAAAAACTTCTTTCATGTTGTCATTATGGGGTGTTGTGTGTAGAATTTTGAGGAAAAAGAAGAATTTATTCCATTTTGGAATAAGGCTGTAACATAAAAAAATGTGGGAAAAGTGAAGCGCTGTGAATACTTTCCGGATGCACTGTATGCCACAAAAATTCTGGAGCAAAGTTTTGTGGGCTGATGAGACTAAGATTAACCTCTAAGTGATGGAAAGTGCAAAGTGCGGTGAAAGATCTGTTCATGATCCAAAACATAGGAGCTCATCTGTGAAGCACGGTGGAGGAAGTGTCATGGCTTGGGCTTGCATGGCTGCTTCTGGAGTGGGCTCACTAATCTTTATTGATGATGTAACTCACGGTGGATGAATTCAGAAGTATACAAAAACATTCTGTCTGCCAATTTATGGAGAAATATGTCCAAAATAATTAGGAGGAACTTCATCATGCAGCAAGACAATAACCCAAAACATACTGCAACACAACAAAGGACTTCCTTAGGGAGAAAAAGTGGAAGGTGTTAGACTGGCCAAGTCAATAACCAGACCTTAACCCAATTGAGCATGAATTTCACCTCCTGAAGAGGAGATTGAAGGGGAACAACCCCCCGAAACGAACAACAACTGCAAGAGGCTGCGGTAAAAGCCTGGCAAGCATCACAAAAGATGAATGCAACAGCTTAGTGATGTCAATGGGTTTCAGGCTTGATGCGGTTATTACAAGCAAGGGATATGCTACCAAATATTAACTGTTATTTATCTTCATTTACTTAAATATTCTCTGTTCCAATACTTTTGCTCACCTAAAAATTGGGTGGTCTGAAACCAAATGTGCTATGTTCTAAGCAGTTTCACACATCCAGGTGCAAGTACCAGGAAATAAAAGATGATATTCTGAACTCTTGGCTCGTGTTCATTTTTATATCTTACATCTTTAACCCCAAATGTATTCATTGTATTGCAAAAACAAAGCAATTGGCCTTGCAGTTGGATGGGACGTATGGATGGGACTGTACATGCAAACATGCACACAACATGCAGGCACACACAGATACTGCACGCACACACACACACACACACACACACACACACACACACACATTTCACCCACACTAACATTTTACTGCTTCACGCAAACACACATCCATCCATCCATCCATTAACTTTAACCCGCTTATCCTGAACAGGGTTGCAGGGGGGCTGGAGCCTATCCCAGCATACATTGGGTGAAAGACAGGAAGACACCCTGGACAGGTCGCCAGTCCATCGCAGGGCACACACACACAGGCAGTGGGGTATTGTTAATGTTCCTCTCTGTTCCCCAGGCAGTGGGGTATTGTTAATGTTCCTCTCTGTTCCCCAGGCAGTGGGGTATTGTTAATGTTCCTCTCTGTTCCCCAGGCAGTGGGGTATTGTTAATGTTCCTCTCTGTTCCCCAGGCAGTGGGGTATTGTTAATGTTCCTCTCTGTTCTCCAGGCAGTGGGGTATTGTTAATGTTCCTCTCTGTTCTTCAGGCAGTGGGGTATTGTTAATGTTCCTCTCTGTTCTCCAGGCAGTGGGGTATTGTTAATGTTCCTCTCTGTTCCCCAGGCAGTGGGGTATTGTTAACGTTCCTCTCTGTTCCCCAGGCAGTGGGGTATTGTTAATGTTCCTCTCTGTTCCCCAGGCAGTGGGGTATTGTTAATGTTCCTCTCTGTTCCCCAGGCAGTGGGGTATTGTTAATGTTCCTCTCTGTTCCCCAGGCAGTGGGGTATTGTTAATGTTCCTCTCTGTTCTTCAGGCAGTGGGGTATTGTTAATGTTCCTCTCTGTTCCCCAGGCAGTGGGGTATTGTTAATGTTCTTCTCTGTTCCCCAGGCAGTGGGGTATTGTTAATGTTCCTCTCTGTTCCCCAGGCAGTGGGGTATTGTTAATGTTCCTCTCTGTTCTTCAGGCAATGGGGTATGGCTGCTCTGCACAGGCCATCATTTTCTCTATAAAGTCCAGGTTCAGAAAGTAAAAGTGCTCCCCAGTATTTTGTTCCAATCACCTCCATTTGCAAATTAGCACAGTTCTTCAGCCAGGAGGTGTAACTAATGAGTGAAATCAGCTGGTTGAGTTCATTGGAGGAAGAAACGCAAGACACAACTTTTGTTTTCTGACCCCTGGACTTCGTACGGAATATTTATAATATTTATAAAAACTCAAATCAAATCTCCACAACAGTCTCCATGTTCCCAATGAGGAAAATGAGCTCCAAAATTTGAGTGAAGACATCACATTTATGTGGATATCCATTCATACCGGATTAGTATGATCTAAGAACCTTTAAATTTGATTGGAGAACAGCAGGTAATCTGGGCTGCAATTTTGATTTAATCCCAATCTGTAAAAATGACAGACATCGCTTATTCAGACAGGATTAAAATCACAGCAGTAATAGGTAATAATGTCAATTAAAGGTATAAAACTAGTCCCACTATAATTACAGTTTTCCAACTGTAGATACAGGTTTATCAGTGCAGGTGTGTGTGTGTGTGCTTGTTTGGGTGTGTGTTCAACCTCATAAATACTTCAAAGAACACATCGCACTTTAAAAACGTGGTTGTTTTCGTTAAAAGAGCAGCACTCTCTCTTACTTTTCAGTCAATTCTCCCAGGATTTATTTTTGTATGAACCGTTTTTTATTTTTGTATTTTCCCTTTCTTTTCCATCAAAGAAAGATGCTGTCTTGATCCTGAATATGTTCTTGTTGAAACCCGAGAGAATGGGAGTTTGTTGTCTCTCATTCTACGAAGCTTATAGTTTCTTTGAGCTTCCCGCAGAGATTACAGACCTCACCCCAGTAAGGCAGTGTCCTTTTTCAAGCACTGCAATTACACTGATAATGCAGCGGTAATGATGCCTCCAACCTCTCTCTCTCTCCTATTCTAACCGCCTCACCATTCTGTTTTTATGGCACCTTTAATAAATAAATACCACAGTCAAACACCCACTCTCAGGCACCTACAAATATTTACCTGCACAAACATAAGGAGCCAAAACACTCAAATCTTCACTCATTTATTTATGACATACATTTTTTATTTTTTATTTCGAGGCAACAGGCAAAAAGGAGCTACAGACCAGGGAGTTATGTGTGGATGCTCTTCACCAGTCTGGGGGAGTTCAATCACATGTGAAGAGACTGCTGTCTACGTTTTCAGGTCGTCTGGTTGAAAAACGACACTGAATAAAAACTGGAGTCTGTCTGTACATGGGAGGCGCGTGCGTCAGGCTGCATTAACACTGAGCTCCAGCCCACCGTGGTCAGCTGCCATTCAGACCATCACTAACACTGAAGAGGAGTAAAAACTGCTGATGAGCAGGAACGTGCTTTTGTGTAGAATTCATTCAATCCCGTGATATTAATTATGTTCATTAAAGCCCGTCTGTACCTTAAAGCCCATCTGTGATGTTTCTGGGAATGGGGAGATTAACCCTCCTATTATGTTCAGGTTTTATGACCAGTTTTACATTTGGGGTCAAATAAATTGTGCCCAACAGTTGAAATGAACACGTAGTATGTGGCCTTCTTATTGTCTCCCAAATTACTAGCCATTTATCCATAAATATGAACAATCTGTGTGAAACATCTCATTTTAGAGCCTAAGGAACAGTAAGTGAAAGTTACTGTTTGGCACCTGTATGGGAAAGTGCCACCAGAATCATTCACAAAGAAATCTTGTGAAATGCTTGTATATTTTCATACATTTTATAGTTACAGAGGGTCAAAATAACACTACACAACATTAGTATCAAAATAATGTGTGTATCTTTTGTAATAACCAAGTCTGAAATGTAAAATTGGTTTGTGAAGTGTAGAATCTGCATTTGTGGATCAAATTACACACGTGCATTCAATGACGTGAGTTTGTAAGTTTCCTCTTTCATTTCTTTCCTTCCACAGTTCCTGTGCAATCCACACACAAATAGCTACCGATCCACAAATGTGGCAAGCTGTTAATGAAATGGCAAAGGGTCACAATTCACCAGGTTTTCTCCACGGTGCCTTTGCTCAGATGGTCAGTGAGCTTAGTATGAGTAGGAGTATAAGACTTCAGCACGAGGTATCTAGCTTGCTATTTTAATATGTGCGTCTAACAATGGCAGTTTGGTATCTGACGTGACCAGCTGGCTAGGTCTGCAAATGCTGGGAGTAATGTTAAATTAGCAATTCCTAAGCAGGCTATGCAAGGCTAGCAAAGCCTAAAACTAAGCAGGTTATGCATTTATTTTGTTCATAGCTGGCCAACTAGCTAGTTGTATATTTTAGCTGCCTCTGACCAATTTCACGATAATTCCAGGTATATGTATCTCAGGGAAATGATAAATATAGTTTGCATGGTTCAAGGTGGGATAAAATCAGGAAGGCTGAGAGTTGGTGTTAGGGAAAGGGAAGATAAATAAAAAGAAGTAGGAGGAAAGGAAAAGAAAATGCTTTAGTCAGAATGAATTAATTGCATTAAAAAAGCACTAAAACTTTAAATATTGTTGGAATACGATAGAACTATTATTGCTACTGATATTATTATTGTTATTTTGTTATTATACTT
The DNA here is from genome assembly GCF_963514075.1 of Conger conger. Classification (NCBI taxonomy): domain Eukaryota; kingdom Metazoa; phylum Chordata; class Actinopteri; order Anguilliformes; family Congridae; genus Conger; species Conger conger. The sequence goes on from NC_083773.1 coordinate 43,998,340, forward strand.
TTTTGTCATTATTTTCAGTTGACACTGACTTTCCTTTCCAACCAAATATTGTTTATTGTATGTCAAATGTTTGTATAAATCAGTATTTATGTAATAAGTTGACCCCCGAAGTGGGAGTGGTGGAAGGATTTAAAAAATATATCAAATCTGCAGAGGAGGTGTTGTCTAGGCATGGTAAATAATGACACTACCTACGCCTTATTTTGATTGGGCACCAGATCGAACCATTCACATCTAATCCCGCCCTCCAAAGAACGCATTGCAATAAATGAAACTCCCATGCGCATTTGGCACGGTAGCCTTCGCACAGAGCGCAGAAGTCAGTGCTGGAATAGGTAACACAGCAGGAAGGATATCAGGCAAAGGGCGGAGGGCACTGGATGACCCGTATGACTCAGCAGCAGAACGCAGGCAGGCCCAGGGCACCAGTCACTGGATGACCCGTATGACTCAGGACACCAGTCACTGAATGACCCGTATGACTCAGGACACCAGTCACTGAATGACCCGTATGACTCAGGGCACCAGTCACTGAATGACCCGTATGACTCAGGACACCAGTCACTGAATGACCCGTATGACTCAGGACACCAGTCACTGGATGACCCGTATGACTCAGGGCACCAGTCACTGGATGACCCGTATGACTCACCCCCTCAGTCTGTGCAGCTTCCCTCCGGCGGACATTTCAGAGCGACAGCAGCCAGGAAGAACACCTATCAGAGACCCTTTGTCCCAACTGCAGTCAGACGATCATAAAGAAACCAGATGATTACCTATTATTGTGTGACCTCAGTGTGATTATACTGTATTTTGTGTTCGTGTATGCATTTCTGTTTCTGAAGTGAGACCAAAGGCAAATCTCTGGCTTTCACTGGACAATCAGTTCTATTCTATTCAGTCCCAGTGTGTGGATGGGTCTCATAGTCTGGTA
>NC_083773.1:44001773-44196773 GCF_963514075.1 Conger conger
GTGAGAGTGAGAATATGGGTGTGTGTATGTGTATGTGTGTGTGAGAGAGAGAGAGCAAGAGTACGTCTGTGTGTGTGTATGTGTGGGTGTGCGTGTGAGAGAGAGCGAGAGTATGCGTGTGTGTGTGTGCGTGTGTGCATGTGAGAGAGAGAGCAAGAGTGTGTGTGTTTGTGTATGTGTATGTGTGTGTGCGTGTGAGAGAGAGCGAGAGTATGTGTTTGCGTGTGTGGTGTGTGAGAGAGAGAGCAAGAATATGTGTGTGTGTGTGTGTGTGTGTGCGTGCATGTGTGTATGCATTAGAGATTGTGTGCATGTGTGCATGCGAGTGAGTCTGGATGTGATTGTGCATGTGTGGGAGAGTTAGCATGCATAAGTGACGTGTGTGTGTGTGTGTGTGTGTGTGGGTAGATACAGTGGGTAGTGCTGTTACACATTCCCCAGGGGAAGGGTAGAGCTGTTACACATTCCCCAGGGGAAGGGTATTCCTGTTACACATTCCCCAGTGGAAGGGTATTGCTGTTACACATTCCCCAGGGGAAGGGTAGAGCTGTTACACATTCCCCAGGGGAAGGGTAGAGCTGTTACACATTCCCCAGGGGAAGGGTAGAGCTGTTACACATTCCCCAGTGGAAGGGTATTGCTGTTACACATTCCCCAGGGGAAGGGTAGAGCTGTTACACATTCCCCAGGGGAAGGGTAGTGCTGTTACACATTCCCCAGGGGAAGGGTAGAGCTGTTACACATTCCCCAGGGGAAGGGTAGAGCTGTTACACATTCCCCAGGGGAAGGGTATTGCTGTTACACATTCCCCAGGGGAAGGGTAGTGCTGTTACACATTCTCCAGGGGAAGGGTAGAGCTGTTACACATTCCCCAGGGGAAGGGTATTGCTGTTACACATTCCCCAGGGGAGGGGAGAGCAACAGTACCGTATGCTGACACACGGGTGAACAGCACTTGACAGGTCAGTGTTTCTGCTGAAACTGTAAAAGATGCCGCACAGGGAGAAAATGTTGTTAAAGTTAAGAGTTAAAAGCATCCATCTGGTGCAATTTCAGAGGAAAATTAAGAGGCTATAGCACCATGAAACCCATGCAGTTGTATTCACTTGTGATATCCCATCATGCATTGGGTGAGAGGCAGGAATACACCTTGGACAGGCGAGCAATCCATTGCTGGGCACACACACCATTAATCAAACACAAGGGTCAATTTAGAGTCTCCACTGCCTAACCTGCATGTATTTGGACTGTGGGAGGAAATCAGAGTAGCTGGCAGAAACTCAGATAGAGAACATGCAAACTCCCAAATGGGATTCCAGAGATTCGACCTTCCTGCAGTGAGGCAACAGTGCTACCCGCTGCCCCACTGTGCCACCCTATTATATAATATAACTTTTTCATTCATATTTCAGTGCAAGAACAATGTTGGCTTCATTCTGAATCTGTGGGGCCCTACCACAGCTCAGTTAATCAATGGAAAACACTGTAGGTACTTGTACTTCGCAACTTGAAATAGATTTTCCAAAAACATAGCATAAATAAGAGTGTCAGGGGCATGTGGCCAAGGTAGTAAAAGGTAAAAGTAGGTAGATGATATCACGACATTCCCTGTGTCACTTTCCCTGTGTCATTTTCACAAGAAATATGAAATGAAATTGCCACGGGAAGAGCTAATGGAGGGGTACAGAACCCAGTACTCAGCCTGAATGGCTTCAGCGCATACCCAGCAGTGTGACGGGATGGTGGATAATAACACAGCTCTGGATAGGCGTGTTTGCCAAGCCTGATGTTGAAGAAAGTTAACAACCCTGAACGCCAGCCCAGGTTTCCTCCTTCAACACGGGACAGCGCTGAAACCAGTCAGCCAGTCAAACACAAACGCTGGCCCAGGTTTCCTCCTTCAACACGGGACAGCGCTGAAACCAGTCCGCCGGTCAAACACAAACGCTGGCCCAGGTTTCCTCCTTCAACACGGGACAGCGCTGAAACCAGTCAGCCAGTCAAACACAAACGCTGGCCCAGGTTTCCTCCTTCAACACGGGACAGCGCTGAAACCAGTCCGCCGGTCAAACACAAACGCTGGCCCAGGTTTCCTCCTCAACACGGGACAGCGCTGAAACCAGTCCGCCGGTCAAACACAAACGCTGGCCCAGGTTTCCTCCTTCAACACGGGACAGCGCTGAAACCAGTCAGCCAGTCAAACACAAACACTGGCCCCGCAACCACGCCAGCCCAGGTTTCCTCCTCAACACGGGACAGCGCTGAAACCAGTCAGCCAGTCAAACACAAACGCTGGCCCCGCAACCACGCCAGCCCAGGTTTCCTCCTTCAACACGGGACAGCGCTGAAACCAGTCCGCCAGTCAAACACAAACGCTGGCCCAGGTTTCCTCCTCAACACGGGACAGCGCTGAAAACAGTCAGCCAGTCAAACACAAACCCACAGCAGCCTCGCCACACCACTGAGGCACATATGCTCCAAAGAAAAAGAAAAAAAATGGCCTAGCAATTTCAATCATTCAGAATTCCTCCTATCAACTTTCCTGTGACCGAATCAAAGTTCAAAGGACATTTTTCTTTTTTGAGTTGAAAGAGAAGCGTGGCAAGACCTTTACTAAATTCAATCTGCAAGCGACAGATCGAAGTACGAGTTTGTGTGGCGGTCAGGTACAATTTTAAAATGGCTGCCAAGCATGAAAGAGGAAAATGTTCTATCAGCCAGGAGCTGAGTTTGACCTGCAAGCATCTGTTTGACATCTCTTCAAAACCAGTTAACCCATTTTTATATTGAAATGGTATGGTTTTTCTAATTTGCTAATTTGGTGGAATAGTAAAAATGCAATAACCATAATACAATGCGAAATCTTGTGCCAACTTGGCATATCAATGTGTTGTGTGGGGTTGCTTTGACTGTAACTTTATAAAATGGCACAAAATGTACAACCATTCTTATTTTTATGTCAGATTTCTTTCCGGATTATTCTGGTGGCAAATTCCCATACATTCACTTACTGTACCGCAGGCTCTAAAATTAGTTATTTCCCACCAATTTTTCATATTTGTGGATAAAAGACTTGCAATTTGGGAGACAAAAAGAAGGCACACTATGTGTCAAAATTTTTCAATTACAATATTTTTGTGTTTATTTCAAGTGTTGGGCTGAATTTGACCCCAAATGCAAAACCGTTCATAAAATCTGAACATAATAGGAGGGTTAAATATGAATACCAATTAAATTCCAATTGATGTCTGTGATTTTACAGAAATATAAATGTGTCCCACACAAACTGTTGCAATAGCTTACAGTTAGGAGAAGTGAAAAATAAATATTATCAAGGCATATTATCATTCAGAAACAATATGCTGAGCTATATGAATAAAACATAAAAAATACACATATGACGCACTGCAATAAAAACTCCTGGCCCTAAACGGCTATAAGGTGCACACAGCTCAATTTATAGTACCAACAAGCCCATGAAGTAAGAAAAGTCAAACGGTTGGAATTAGTGCTCATTATATTTTGCGTTGCTCGGCTCTTCCATTGAAAATAGGAAATTCTGAACCTCAGTATCACACCCGTTGCAAAACCAATGTCAATGCCATTTCACAGGTCTACTACAATGGAACCGGGCTCGCCAACTATTAATTTTGGTATAGTTACGTCGCGCCATTATGGATACCCCTTAAAACCTAGCATGAAAAATGCTCAATTTAAATCAAACGGATCCCGACACAAACCCAATCATTCTGTCAGTAACTCAAAGGCACATGTGCTTTTTATAATTTCATGACTGTATCAATTATTCCATTTGAATTAGACCTAACAAATGCTAATGTGTATGAATTGTCCATAGACTTAACGTATTTAAAAAAAACTGCCAAGCGGCACGATTTAGCATTTATAGATGACCAGAACTTATTTTCTGAGCAGAATTATGAAAATCTGAAACCCACGTCTTTATTTCAATATCTCTTGCATGAAAATCTGATGAGGCTAATGTCTTGGATGTTCTTTATTGAATACAAAATGAGCGAAATTGGAGTGAGCTTCCACACCTCTGGTTAATTTTTTACGGAATGACCCTAAAGCAAAGATACTACGTCATTTTCCAATTGATTTCTGTTACGACCTGTTCTGTATTAGACTTCCGCCTCTTGTGTCAGGTTTTGTGTTTTTCACTGGGTTGTAGTTTGTTTCACTGCGTTGCAATTCTGTTTTAGTACCCTCTGTGCACACTGTAGTCACCCTGTCAGTTCTTTCTTTCATTGTTATCCGTTTCACCTGTGTTTCACTTCCTGATTGTTTCCCACACCTGATTGCCATTCCCTGTCTTATTTAAACCCCTCAGTTTGTATGTTTCGTCGCCAGATTGTTATGTTTTTACTCCATACTCTCCAATGTTTATTCCTGATTGATTCCCGTTACGACCTGTTTTGTTTTCGACTTCCGTATTTAGCTTCTCATCTGTATAGTTCTGATCCGTAGTTTATCAATCTGTTTTTGTTTTTCGACCTCTGTTTTTGGATTCTGCCTTTGTCTGATTAGCCTGCTCATTACCAAACCTTCACCTGTGACTATGACTTCGCTTTTGATTATCCCTGCTGTATCTGTTTGCTGGAGTATTGACCCATTGCTTGGACACTCAACCACAAACTGCCTTATCCCTCATCTCTTTGATTCGCCTTTTCAAAATACAGACTCTGAACCAACTTTTGGCATGCTGGATTACTACGACTGGGTTTGCTTGTTCTACAAACTTGATATCTTGCTTTATCCTTCTGTTTTGACCCGTAGTTTCGCGACCTGTTTTGGATTATCGACTTTGGTTTCTGGATTCCGTTTTTGTTTGGCTTGTCCGTTTGTCATCAACCCTTTGCCTGTGATTTCGACTTCGTTTTGGATTATCCCTGTTATCTCTGTTTGCTGGTGTACCGACCCTCTGCCTGGGCTTTCGTTAACAAACTGCCTAGTCCCTGCTGATTCTGTTCACTGGCTATCGATCTTCACCTGTATAACTCTGCCACCAAGTTAATAACTCACTTCTGCGGTCTCGCTACTGGGTCTAATTTTTTTGCCATTGAAAAATATTTCTTTTAGAAGTAAAAATTTTACATCGAACATAATTGAATATAGAACACTTGTAAATAAATTCAGTCTAGTGAGCACAAACCTGCAGCTCAACAAGCCTAGGTAGGTTTCTACACATCTCCTTTCCCTGAGAAAACAAATACAAGGCATCCAAATTAATTAAATGGGCTACATTGTGCAATATCTGCTGCAACAGGCAGCAACTTCACCCCAGTCTGTTTCTTTTTTAACCCTTTCCCCAGAGGGCAATTTCCACCAATTTTGTACTGGTCCTATAAAAGTGTCAATATCTCAAACTATTTACTGCATACACGGTTGAAGACTTAAATTGAAGAAGAGGCATAACAAATTTATGTCAGATTATGTCCATACAGTGTACACAAAAGATACAGTAACAAACAAAAACATTCCAAAATGCCCTATATTTTTATAGTTTAGCACTGGATATCTCAATTTAGATTTTACTTTATATTTGTGCACAAAATTGATGTCAACTTACAAAATATGGTAAAGATATCGACAGGCATTAAAATTACGCAGTTGCATCTAGATGTCCTCAAGTGTCCCCAAATCTCTCCAAATAGAAAATAAGGTTAATCAGAGGCCTGTTAGCCCTGTTAGCCAGTACAATTACAGGTCTATCTAAAGCAAGTCCAAATCCTGTAATTACAGACATCTGTATGCAAGTTTGTATGCGAGAAGGCAGTCCAAACAGGCAGGTAAACAAAAGAACAAGCACAGAGGATCAAATGTGAACAGAAAGATAATCCAAAAGGCAGTGGTGGAGATACACAAAACGGGTCGAAACACAGGTAGATTAGACAAAGAAAACGAAAAGTGGAAGGTGGAAAGCAAAAGGCCAAACGCTGGAGACTAAGACGGAGACAGAAAAACACAATTCATGACAGCCATCACCAATTTGTGGTTTTATTATGTCACAGTTTTTTGTATGATATAAATAGGAACGCAACAATAATTTGAACCGTCGACGACTCAACCACAAGGGGCTGAGTGGATCGGGGTAAGGTATGCTGGAGATTTTCCACCTCGACAATTAACTTTCTATATTTCATCTTTCCCAAGACTCTGACACAACGTGTTTACTCTGTGTTGTGATTGGCTTTCGTGAAGCCAAGATGACGATTCCATCCCTTTATTTGGGCTATGCATTTGAATTAATACCAAAGTATGTACTAAATATATTGATTTTTGTTGGTGACAGTTAAGTGACACATCCAATGTTTATTTCGAGAGGTTTATGATTTACTTAAAGATAAACCTTAGAGATCACAACTGTGTGATGCTTTTAAAGACTATTACTGAACACACACACACACACACACACACATATATATATATATATATATATATATATATATATATATATAATGATAGAGTTTATATAATAAGATGGCTACAAAGTAGCTTAATAGTACCTAGCTTAATACTGTAACATGGCAGCATTAATCTCCTGAAAATATACTTGTAATACAAGTGTTTACATTGTACATAATTTACGAAGTAAACAACTTCTAACATTAGGCAGCTGATTCTTTAAATTTATTTTTGATTTTTCCATTTTTCTCCCAATTTGGTAGCCAATTGTACCCTATCTAATCCAATGAGTGTTAGCTCTGGTCATCCGAGAACAACACGCCTTCTTCAAGCCGTCTCGTCTCGTGCTTGTGACTGTGATTCCGAGGCGCCCGGGGTGCTGTTGTACGCTGTGATCCATTAACTCTGCCAAGTCCCTCCCTCTGGAGCAGTGAGCCAATTATGCCGCTCCATGAGCAACCGCAAGTCCACTGCATCTTAGCCACGGCTTAACCACGGCTCTATTAGGCAGCTAATTCTGGCTAATTGTCAAGCGTTACCCAGTCAGCTTTTATTACTCAAGTTTGCCACTGAACGTTACACCCTTGTCCGGTCTGGGTATAAGCTAACTGATAACAGCGTCATTTATCTATAATATAGGTATCAAAATGAATGACAGCCATCAATCAATCAAGATGTATCAGTTCAGATGTACCTGTAGTTTATATTCAGATTCAGACTTTCATTTATACCAAGTTATTTGCATAGCATTAACATGGCAGCACATTATTATTTTGATAAATTCAAAAAAAAAAAAATGTATACATTACATACACCATACAAGACCTACCAGCTTCTTATCGAGAAAGACATACAGTCGGACGATATGAATGAGGTCATAGCAATACACACTCTACACACTTCAATGCAGGATCTATCAATTAACCACATGCAGCTTTAACTCCAGTCCTGGAGGTCCGCAGTGTCTGTGCTCCAGTCCTGGAGGGGAGCCAGTGAAGCACTTGGAAGTAAGAGCCATGTCTGAAAAAGCTTACTTCCCTACCATTGAGTATATACACTGAGGACACTGGATGAGAAAATTAAGCAGGCAAAATTCTCTAAATGCAGCATACTTAAAATCCCTGCATGATATACGTATTTCTAGGGCCATGCCCAAAACAGCCTCCTAAGTATAGTACTGTGTCCTTAAAATATGTACTGTCTGCAAAACACTGGCGACTGTCCGACCTATCCTCGACATGGTGTGCGTACTCTGTGACAATCAGTGACTGGAACTAAACCTGCGTATGGGAAGGCATTTAAAACCAGCTGCTGCTGAAGCCCCCCAGGATGTCAGTTAGAGAATCTGTACGCTCTACTTCTGCGTGGAGTCAAATAGCTTTGAGACTTCAGCAGCTTCTGTGTGTCCGTAAGTGGTTTGAACTGCCCCGCCTCATAGCGGACAGACACACCAGTACAGCAGGCAGGGCTCAGCAGGCAATTAATAAAGCACAATAACTGAACGTAAATCAGTTTTAGTCTTTTAGATTTCTCACAGGGGAAAACTACCCGCTCTTAACGGAATTAACCCTCCCAATGAAAACTGACAGAGCTCAACCGCAGCTGCAGAACTAAGTATGTTGAAGAGTAGGAGGTAGAATCATTTCACAGTGGCAGCACAGGTGAATGACATGAATTAATATGACATTTTAACTAAACACTGTGTTTGTCAGACATATTTCCCTGTGATTTCACACATTTGTTTTGCATGACAAAACAAACATTTAAGGAAATTGCATATAGCCTTCAGAATTCTCACCAGAAAATAATAGGATATTGCTTTTTAGCCATGATCCAACTTAACAGAAAAACGATTACCTGCAGTCTCCTCACTTACTGTGTAGCCAATGGTGCATAGCTTAACTTATTTGCCAGAGCTGGTATAGTCCACACAAATTGTTGCCCTCCATTTTAACTCAGTTCCCTGTCTGTTTTATATTTATTCAGAGTGCACATCTAAAGAGTGACTATCAGTATAAGGGAGGAATTTGCATTTAAAAAGGAATAAGTTAAAAGAGTCATATTCAAGTAAAGTGGATACCATCGCAAGTCATAATATCAAAAACACAGTTTGTGTATATGTGTGTGTGTGTGTGTGTGTGTGTGTGTAATCAAAACTCAATGCATCCATAAATCTTTCTGAAAGAAACTGATTTCACACAGCAACTAGAGATTCCCCCAGTATGCCAGTATGCATGTGTGAGCTTGTTTGATGTCAAACTGTGTCAATAATAATGTAAAATAATAACAACAGTAAAAATAACCTTTTACAGCTGCATGACACACACCACACATAACTCACACGTATAGCGACTGCTTTAACCGCCAGTAGAAATTGAGCATTTTGCCAGATTGTGCAGAACTGGTTTTGAGATTCTTAAAGGTATAGTAGCTTCATACTGTACCAGCCACAGGACTGGATATATGCAAGTTATATGCAGGACTTCAGATGTGCCTGAGTCCGAGGTGGGATTTGAACCCCGGCCTCTCACAGCAGCTGTTCGTAAGTAAAGCGTCTCTTGAAAGCCTTTTCATCCTGCATTGTCATGTCAAAGAATAACATGCCTGTCCAAATTGAAACAAGGTTGTAATATTAAAAACAACAAATAATCTGTCCAAGAGCCAGCCACAGCAAACGGTTCTTCATCGGCTTCAGAAGATTACAGCAAAATGCTGAATTTAGCACTTTAAATGCTAAAACAGTTGAAAAAATAAGATCTTCAGGAAAAGGATTACATTGGATTGTAGCAACAGCTTAAATTAGAATCACTAGAGAAAGAACAATACTGTTACCAAAGACACTAAGTTCCACAGACACAGATTAAGCTTAGTCCTAGACCAGATTGAGTCTTGGATGGAGAATCTTCATTCAAAGTTGAATTTAGTCTATGACTATGGTCAATCTGAGTCTGTGATACTGGCCTGGCCTTGCGATATGGTATCCATGGTGACCACATGCGCCTATTACGTCAGACACGATGGGCAAGCTACCGCCAGCTACCGCCAGCTAGCTGAAACCCTCTTCCTCCGAGGAAGTGACAGACTATCACATTATTTCTGAAATGAATACAGTGGAGCCTCTATTTATAAACAGATAATGTCCTCTACAGCAATTTCAGCCTGACCTCTTATGATACCTTCCCAAGATACAATGACATACATTACAATTATAAATGAAAATTATACAGTTAGTTTTCATTAAAAAAATGCTGTGTGAACAAAAATGATTAAATGTGTTGAATTTATAATTGTGTTGGGTGAAGGGGAAAACTATTTCAATGCATTAAAATGGTGAGATGTAAGAGGATAAAATGTGAAAAGGTTTAAAGGGCATGAATATTTTCTGAAGGCACTGTAAAGTATATGTAGCAGGTATAAGCAGTAATGTGATTCTGAAGGCAGAAGGCAGTCTCGTGCTGCTCAGTCATTCAAATGATCCTCGATGTACAGCGCCATGTCAAAGCCCTTCCGTTCATAACAGACAGGTCTGGAGGCTGGACAGACACAGACAGCAGACAACTGTGTTGAATGTATAAGGCTATCAAAATGGCCAGCTGTATATGTTTCACAAATAACTGCATATTTACCAAAACATCAAGAAAAATATAATTCACCCTTCAAGGTGTAAGATCACAAATATGTGATTAGAATGTTCTTAACTGAACATTGTATTGCTGATGTAACCATGACTACTGGTAACTGAAACACCGGAGTTCAGAAACATTCCAAAGACCCTACCATAGACCAACGTCCTCTTTTGACCTTGGCAAAACTTAAGGGTGATACTCTGTAGACTGTCATGGAATTTATCTATACCACAAGGAAGAGATACTGTTTTCTCATTCCCCAGTTAGTAATATCAGTGATTGATCAATCAGGGAAGGAGTCTAACACACTCCCATAGAGAGGTCAGAGTCTTTCCCAAGAACACAGAATTTCAGAGCGCTTATATTGCCAAAAAAACCTCAATCTTGATAGCAAAACATCTTGTTTATCTCTGAAAAGTTCCAGGAAGAAGTAATGCTGATTGCCTGTTACTGCCATCTCCTCATGTTTCTGCTCCGGATGTAACAGACATGCTTTATCACCATTGTTTCCCTGAACCATGTGTTTTCATTATATTTTCTGTTAAACAGATTGAACCTTTCTTCATATGTCTACCCCTTCTCCAGAAATGCTTATTTTACCCAAAATGAATTCCTCTCACCCCAAGAAACATTCTAAAAAAAGGACATGGTGCTTACAAAGAATTGTTATCTCAAGACATTTCTCATGGGCTCTTCTCCCCACTGTCCCTGGCTCCTGTCAGCTCTGTGAGGTAATTCATGCATGCTTCTGAACTTATTTACTGGATTCAACCTACAAATGGTTTCATTGGATTTACATCAACAGAGAGAAAAGATTTAAAACCTAGTCACAGTCAAAACTTGCATCATTATCACACTGGAAATGGCTCTTTTGTAACCAAACTTGAGCTCCTTAGCACATGGAGTAATGCTTTCTATCCAAAAATAGCCTTCTACACAAAACAGAACATCTGCATCCATCTTCCCCTGGATCCTGAAAAGGGCAGCAGAAAGAAAATATATATATAACTCATGGAATGCATGAAAGCAAAAATAATATTCTCCTCCATATTTCACAGAATTAGTAAATCATGTTCTACTCAACATGAACTTTACAGTTTTGGTAACCAGTGTGCTGCTGAATAATGTGTTTGTAAAGCTCAATATTTTAACCCTAACCTGATATATTTTAGTCTAACCTGCTATATTTGAGTCTAACCTGACATATTCTAGTCTAACCTGACATATTCTAGTCTAACCTGACATATTTTAGTATAACCATATTTTATTCCAACCAAGCTTGCAACAAGGGGGTGGCCTGTAGCGTAGTGGTTAAGGTAAATGACTGGGACACACAAGGTCGGTGGTTCTAATCCCAGTGTAGCCACAGATCTGCACAGCCGTTGGGCCCTTGAGCAAGGCCCTTAACCCTGCATTGCACCAGGGAAGCATTGTCTCCTGCTTAGTCTAATCAACTGTGCATCGCTCTGGATAAGAGCGTCTGCTAAATGTAATGTAATGTAATGTAATGTAATGTAATGTAATGCAGCAATTAGGGCCGGTGTCCACTATGCTTCTTTGCTGGGAAACGCTGGGAAGATGCGGCTGAAAAAAACGCTTTGGTGCACTGGGGAAAAAAAGCGCTGCTAGTGGGTTATGTCTCTATGACAACATCTCACCAAAACATTTATAACGTATACTGTCTATCCGTTGCAGAAGATATCAACAAGATTCAACAAACCTTTGGATAACACCTCTAAAACAAGCTTCTCCTCCACATTGTTGCCGTTGTATTTGAAACAATGTTACAAAGCCATCGTTTGGGTAACGTTTAGGGTCCTAAGTCTCGCCCCATCTAAGCTGTGATTGGTCGGATCATGAAAAGTGACATTGACGAGCGCCACACCTTTCTGAACAGTTTAACTATTTTGAAGTTGAACCCGAATCACAGCGCAAACAAGGCGGGCACTCTGAAGAAAGACATCATGTGGCCGCATGCACGCTCTGCCTGTGGAAAAGGCACTGGCGCTTGTAAAAAGAAGCATAGTGGACACAGCCCTTTAAATGGTAAATGATTGGTATTTATATAGCGCCTTTATCCAAAGCGCTGTACAACAGATGCTTCTCATTCACCCATTCACACACACACACACACACACAGACACACACACACACACACACACACCAACGGCAATTGGCTGCCATGCAAGGCACCAACCATGCCCCTTGCATACAACATGAGTAGTTAGAAAGACTAGGAGCAAGACATGTGAGCCTGTCAACCAACAGAGCAGAAAGAACACTGAAGCATCATGTGACCTGTTAAACTCCTCCCCCTGGCACCGCAGTAGGCCAGGTGAGGGGTTCAGCTCACCTGGCGCTCCGCAGTGAAGACCAGAGCACAACGGGCAGAGGACGTCTGGGGCTTATTTTTAGGCTTGTTTGAGATGACTTTCGGCTCACCTGGAAAACAGGTGAGAGTAGCCGATTGCAGTTGGGGGAGGTGTCAAAAAGTCAAGCTCTTCTTGGTTGACTAGCCTGCTCGCCTTGTCTAGCAATGGCAGATATTGCATTCACAATATCACAGTCTATTTTTGTTTTGCACATTCAAATTTCCATGCCATGGAACCAATGAAGAGGTTAGGGCTGATGGTATGAAAGACTATTAACATCTTGTCTATAACTGAACTGGGAACACTATATGCTGGGAAATTGCTTGATTCATGAGAATATTATTTCCTTATATATAAACCTATATATATATATATATATATATATATATATATATATGTGTGTGTGTGTGTGGAGGCAAAACAGAATTATACAACAGACACTTTATTATGTAAGATGTGTATGAGATGTAGACCTATATATATTAGTTTATCTGTGTATACAATTGGGCCTACATCTAACAATTTCAGCGAATTATACTTTTGATAAACTCATATATAATTTTGATAACTTATGATAAATACCATTGCAGAGATCTTTATTAAGACAGCATTCATGAGAAATGTGTAATGCGTTCTCAATTGTGGATGTCAGTACTCTGATAAAAAATCATTTGGTGTCTGTCTGATCGTTCATGAAGTTTATCATGGAATAATGATGGATAAGTTGGAAGTCTCAAAACTTCCTTGTGGGTGGTGACAGCTTTTCTGAGCCAATAGGCACTTTGTTCAAACCAGAGCAAGCTGTTTCCCATCAGGCAAGACTTTGTGCTGTCGGTGGAGAGCCCTGAAAACTGTGAGCGCCTCGCTCCTGTCAGATTTCCGTGGCTCACAAAGTTGGATTTCCAGAGCAAATCGGGCAACACTCTTACCATCATGCAATGCGCTCGGCGAGGTGGAGATCAAAACTGTGCAGGCCTAGCTCATCTCAAACTAATCTCTGTGCGTCCTTTCCTTGTTCCTAGCTCACTCCATCCCTCGGAGGATGCATGGAAAGGAATCAAGGAAAGGATGTAAGGAAAGGAAACAAGGAGGTAAAAATAAGCTTAATAATGTTCCAAGCAGTTTTGACTGTTTTTTTCTTATTTCTCTGCCTCATAATGACTGCCATGGCACAACTCTGGTTCTTGTGTTGAGAAACGCCAATAACAGACACCAAAGGCAATCGAAAGTTGAGATTCAAGACACGATACTGAGAGCTTTCTTATGCCTGCACTAAGGAGGCGCTTGAACACACCTGACTAATCACAAACAGCTGTGAATGCATTGGTGTCTAATATTATAGCACACTGAAATGGGGGTACTATGGATAAGAAGTGCCGTACCAACTACATCCTGAAATAAAAAGGAATAAAAATACTCTTCTATAAAAGCAGAAAATCTGCACTTTAGCAACAAATCTGAAATTATGGAGTTCACCACCAAATAAAGAAAAAAGTCTTTGTCCACAGATTATGGAGCTGCATTTCCCTGTGTATGTGTATATGTAAAGGTCTCTCTCTGGAGCCTGGGCAGCTCCTCTGGTCTCTGTGGCTGTACTGTGGATAACTGATTCCTCTGGAGCCTGGGCAGCTCCTCTGGTCTCTGAGGCTGGACCGTGGATAACTGATTCCTCTGGAGCATGGGCAGCCCCTCTGGTCTCTGAGGCTGGACCGTGGATAACTGATTCCTCTGGAGCATGGGCAGCTCCTCTGGTCTCTGTGGCTGTACTGTGGATAACTGATTCCTCTGGGGCATGGGCAGCTCCTCTGGTCTCTGTGGCTGTACCGTGGATAACTGATTCCTCTGGGGCATGGGCAGCTCCTCTGGTCTCTGTGGCTGTACCGTGGATAACTGATTCTGGGAGGGACGAGCCTCTGAAGCGGGTTTGTAAGTCCCGCCACCCAGCTCATTATCCGGGTGTGGCTGTGAGGGGCAGCGGAAGGAACGGTGATTTGGGTGATCCATCAGAACTCTGCTCCTCCCACTGATCTTTCCCCTCTCTCTCTCCCACTGATCTCTCCCCTCTCTCTCTCCCACTGATCTTTCTCCTCTCTCCCTCCAACTCAGAGAGAGCACAGGTCAACTCAGTGAGCTGGTAAGCCAACTGTGTATGTGTCAGTGATTACTGTCCACGGAGCACTTCACAAACAGAGGCTACAATGCAAGATGCAAACCACTAATTAGCCACAAAACAGGATGGACAGGTCACAGTACTTTAGTCTAGAAATACTGGCCAAGACAGTATGGAGTCTGGAGTATCGTACTGCTAAAGGTTACATGATCGAGGGCCTGTTTTCAAAACATCTCCTTGAAACTGCTGCATTGCTTTCTTTTTATCCAAATGTGTTTTGCATTTCTACCTTGCAGGGGAAGTATCTGTTCAGGAGAGCCCTGGGTGATACAGAGAAGGTAACAAAGTGAAGCAAGGAACAGTGGAAAATTCACACATCATACACATTCCGTATGATGCCCAATCATCAACCACAGGCTCAAGAGTCTCCCAAGAGACAATTTAAACTTAAGATATGGATAGTACTACACTGCTCAGAACAATATTCCAACCTCAGCAGTCTAATGTGTGACTTGATAAATCAAGCAGTGCATTATTAATGAACTGAATTAAATTAGCTTCTGACACAGGTACCATTGATCAGCAGCTCCCAATTCCTTCACGAGTGAAAATAATCTGACTCTCTTGACCAGGGCTTTCCGATCTTGAAAAAAAGCTTGAAGACAACAATTTGTTAATTAGTTAAATCTGGTAAGGTACTGTTGGGCTAAAAAAAACCCTGCATACCGGCCCATTTCAGACAAGATAGAACAGCCATACTCTAGACCATCTGCTAAAGGAAACTGCAGCTTCAGAGATTGTGCTTCTGCTATTTGTTTTCTGGCAAGAACTAGATGCCATCACGTCATAGATCAGTGGCTCAGTTGGCTTCAACCTTGATCTCCAAATTGAGCCGCACTGCCATGGGACCACGATTCATCTGCAGTACCCAGAGGCGTTACTAGGATGGCATCTTTGGGTGGGCATTTGGACATATCATTCTATCCTAGGTAGAAACAAGGGTGTAGTTTGCAACAGGCAAAGCAAAAGCAGGCATCTCGCGAGACAGAATATTGTGGCTGGTACCAGCCTGCAGGAATGCTTCTCACAGTTTGTCCAAATGGGCGCTTGGGATAACTACTTAAAACTGGCTGGGATGGGCTATCCATATTTAAGTCAGGAGCGGCCACGGCAGGGCTGGATGATGGTGGATTTTGTGGAGGAGGGGAGTTTGCTGTGTACGACCCAGGTTGGCGATCCGCTCTGGGTTTTTCTCTCTGCTCGTGTGCTCTGCTTGCAGGAACGGAAAGGTGGGCGGAGCTAAGGAAAACTGAGCCAGCGCTGATTGTTGGATTTGACACACCTGGAAGCTAGGGGTTTAAAAGCACAGCTTCACCATTCTGGAGCTAGCTCATGTTAGCTCATGGCCGCACGGCGAATGCGCCTTCCTCTCTCTGGCATTGTGTTTTGTATTTGGTTGTTGGCTTTCACACTTGTTAAAAAGGCCTGTATTTGGTTGTTGGCTTTGACACTTGTTAAAAAGGCCTGTATTTGGTTGTTGGCTTAGACACTTGTTAAAAAGGCTTGCATTTTGGATTAGCCTTTAAATACTAAGCTGTGAGTAAAAGAAGGTATTTAATAAATATTTGGAATTCCTTCACCTTGTTTGTTTGTGTCCATTTTATGTTACGGCCAAATCGAGCCTTAGGACGTAACATATGGGGATCCGTTGCATCAGTTTCGTGTAAGTCGATGTTCTGGCCGTTTGGCTGGCAGTGGTAGGAGTCAAGGTGGTAAAGTTGTTTGGCGTATATTAGGAAGTAGGATAGGGTGCCCCGAAGAGGTGGCCAGGGGGCACTACCTACTAGTGAACGAATTACATTAGGCCTGGCTGTTTAAATGGTGCAGGGTGAGAGAGGTCTGGCTGTTTAAATGGTGCAGGGTGAGATAGGTCTGGCTGTTTAAATGGTGCAGGGTGAGAGAGGTCTGGCTGTTTAAATGGTGCAGGGTGAGAGAGGTCTGGCTGTTTAAATGGTGCAGGGTGAGATAGGTCTGGCTGTTTAAATGGTCCAGGGTGAGATAGGTCTGGCTGTTTAAATGGTGCAGGGTGAGATAGGTCTGGCTGTTTAAATGGTGCAGGGTGAGATAGGTCTGGCTGTTTAAATGGTGCAGGGTGAGAGAGGTCTGGCTGTTTAAATGGTGCAGGGTGAGAGAGGTCTGGCTGTTTAAATGGTGCAGGGTGAGATAGGCCTGGCTGTTTAAATGGTGCAGGGTGAGAGAGGTCTGGCTGTTTAAATGGTCCAGGGTGAGATAGGTCTGGCTGTTTAAATGGTGCAGGGTGAGATAGGTCTGGCTGTTTAAATGGTCCAGGGTGAGAGAGGTCTGGCTGTTTAAATGGTACAGGGTGAGATAGGTCTGGCTGTTTAAATGGTGCAGGGTGAGATAGGTCTGGCTGTTTAAACGGTCCAGGGTGAGATAGGTCTGGCTGTTTAAATGGTCCAGGGTGAGATAGGTCTGGCTGTTTAAATGGTGCAGGGTGAGAGAGGTCTGGTTGTCTGGCCTTCAATCGCTTGCTCCATTCTTTTTCCATCGTCAGTCCTGTGTTCAGAGTTTACTTACGGTGACGCACTGTAGTATTTTGGGTCATAACTGGAACTTTGAATGTGTACAACTTGTAAAAAGGGTCTTGTACAATTACACGAGAATCCACAAATTAACAAATTCTTAATTAGGCCGTCTGAGTTTTTGTTGGGCAATTTCGTTAAAGACGAGTTGCTGCTGTTGGCCTGTTATTGGGGTAAAGTGAGCGAGATTGCAGATTAAAAGGTTGGCGAACTCAGAGCTTATTTAACTATATTGGCAATAGAACGTGGTCTCAATGTCTCAATTAAGCGAGTTGGAGTTTAATTTGAAGCTTGCTGAATTAGAAAGCAAGGAAAAAATGGAACTCGCTAAAATCAAATCAAATGAGGCTATCAAAGAAAAATAACTAGCGTTAGCCGAAGATAAATTTAAAAGTGAAGAATCGTACCAGGAACAACGTTTGAGCATGGTTGCGGACGGTAAGCTGGATTCTTCAGTGCTATCAGATGCTGAAGTTTCCTGAGTGCCAGGCCTTAACTCATTGGTGCATAACTTGCGGCTAATCCCTAAATTCTCAGAAAAAGATCCTGACACGTTCTTTGTATTGTTTGAGCGAATTGCGGACTTGCAGAACTGGCCTGAGGAGGATTGGGTTATTATGTTGCAGTCGGTGCTGGTCGGGAAAGTGCAGGAAGCGTATGCGGCATTGACTCTTGAACAAGCTCGTTCTTTTAGTACGATCAAGGAAGCAGTGTTGAAAGCCTATGAGCTTGTTCCCGAAGTGTATCGACAAAGGTTTCGGACCTGGAAACGCCGGGACAAACAATCGCATGTTAAGTTTGTTCAGGAGATGCTACTGCAGCTGACATGGTGGTGTGCAGCGGCTGGTGCAGATACGTACGCCAAACTCTGGGATTTAATTGCCCTCAAGCAGTTTAGAAGTTCTGTGTCTGACTCGGTCGCCACGTACGTAACGGAGCGGAAAGCCCAAACCGCTTCCGAAGCGGCTATGTTAACTGACGAGTTCATGGTGATCCGTAAGGATGGAGGGGGGAACTACCGACGAGGTCTTTCTCAGCGTGATGAAAAAAATCAGTTAATCCGATGTGTAATAAAAATGCAGATTATTCTCTGTTTGTTTGGGGTTTGTGTCTCTGGGAATAGGGCCCAAGCGGTTTGTAAAAATATTGCGTGACACTGGGGTTTCGCAGTCCCTGGTTTTATCTAATGTTTTACCGTTCACTCCGATTCGTACACTGGACACAGTGTGGTTATTCGGAGTGTGACTGGCCATTGAACTGTGCCTCTGCATTATGTTACCCTTTCCTCAGGTTTGGTGTCTGGGGATGTTGTCCTGGGGGTCTGTGACGAATTCCCAGTAGACGGTGTTTCCCTTATTTTGGGAAATGATTTGGCGGGTGATCAGGTATTGGTGCCCCTCCTGGTGGTTGAGAATCCTGTCGCCTGTGGGAAGGAGGATGAGATTGGTCGTTCCCCGAAGTATTTTCCTTGTGTGTTTTTACCCGGTCAATGACTCGGTCTAGTAAAGACAAAGCCGAATGTGATCACAGTGTAGACGAAGGTGCCCTGCTTTGTGACACAATTGTCGCCGACCTGGAAGAAGCTTCATCCAGGTTTAACGCCGAAGGTGTCGGGGAAACAAAGGAGGCAGTGGTGCAGGAAACGGGGAATGTGGGTAAGGAAAATACGTCAGTTGATTGTGCTGACTTCGTTGTAAAATGAGAAAATGTCCCTGGTAATGTTCCCGAAGGGGGGAAAACTGACGTTGCTCTGTTTGGTGTTTCAAAAGAAACTCTAATAAAAGAACAGTTGGCTGATGATTCCCTCCAAAGCCTGCGTGATCAGGCAGTTACAAAGGGTAAGTGTGTGACCCAATCAGGGTGGGTGCCTCAGGTGGGGTCTGTTGGGGAAAAACAAGTCACCCAGGTGGTGGTTCCTTCCGTATATAGGGAGGCGTTGTTGCACAGCTGGCCACTCTGGGGTTAGGAACCTGCGACCGTCTACTCCGACCATCTGGGGGGGGTTGTTATTTGTTGACGGTTATGTGCCAATCCACGCGTTATCCGGAAGCTTACCCCTTGCGTTCCATTACCACCAAATCTATATTAAAAGCGTTGACTGCTTTTATGTCTGTTTGGCATCCCCAAAGTCATTCAGTCGGACCAAGGTTAGAATTTCATGTCACGGCACTTCGCGACTGTCATGAAGCAACTCAAAGTGCGTCACGGCGTTTCTAGCGCCTACCATCCACAGAGTCAGGGAGTGTTAGAAAGGTTTCATCAAACTCTGAAATCTCTTTTACGCTCTTATTGTGTTGAGTTGGGTCGTGACTGGGAGGAGGGTCTCCCGTGGCTATTGTTGGCCATTCGTGAAGTGGCTCAGGAAAGCTGAGTGTTTGGACATGAAGTTCGGGGTCCGGTGGCCGTGGTTGCAGAGGAGTGGCGAGGAAAGGAACCTCCGGAAAATGTTATTGATTATGTGGATGGTTTCCGGGTCAGATTGTATCGGGCTTGTGCTGCCGCCCAGCGGGTGCTTGAAAAGGCACAGTCGAAAATGAAAAAATTGTTTAACCGCAAAGCTAAACACCGAAGCTTTAAACTAGGGGATCAAGTTTTGGCTTTGTTGCCGCTGGACCATAGCCCGCTGCAAGCCAAATTTATGGGTCCATATGTTACTTTCTGAGGTCAATTATCTTATCCGTACACCGGATCGCCGAAAGAAAGTTCAGTTGTGCCATATCAATCTTTTAAAACCGTACTGTGCCCAAATTCCTGAACCTGCTGTACCCCCCGATATTCCTGTGTGTGCCAAGTCTGAGTCCACAGTTGTTCCTGTGTCTCCAGTCTGCAGTGTTGTGACATCTTCATTTTCTCCTGTGAGTGAGCCTGTGGCTGTGGAGGACTTGAGTGAGGCTGAAATCCAAACACCGGAAGAAGGTATATTACGGGGCAGGTTGGGAAACTCGGCCTACTTGAAAACTTTAAAAACTCAATTTGACTATTTAACTAAGGAGCAGCGTGATGATGTAGTCCAGTTCCTTGGCTCGTGTCCCTGTTTTCCCTTGTCTTTCTTTCCTCTGTTTGTCTCCGCCTTGATGGGTGCGCAACTGCAAGTGTGGAGTTTGAGCTGGCGGTTGGAGAAACTTTGGAACAAAGGAGGCGTGGTGTAAGTAAGCGGGAATGAAAAGTATTTTTGTTATTAGTTTTTGTAAATATTGTATATATAAATTTGATAAATGATTTTGACGGACCACGGAGGCTCCGTCTTTGTGGGGGAGGTGTTACGACCCAGGTTGGCGATCCGCTCTGGGTTTTTCTCTTTGCTCGTGTGCTCTGATTGTAGGAACGGAAAGGTGGGCGGAGCTAAGGAGAACTGAGCCAGCGCTGATTGTTGGATTGGACGCACCTGGAATCTGGGGGTTTAAAAGCACAGCTTCACCATTCTGGAGCTAGCTCATGTTAGCTCATGGCTGCACAGCGAATGCTCCTTCCTCTCTCTGGCATTGTGTTTTGTATTTGGTTGTTGGCTTTGACACTTGTTAAAAAGGCCTGTATTTGGTTGTTGGCTTTGACACTTGTTAAGGCTTGCATTTTGGATTTGCCTTTAAATACTAAGTCGTGAGTAAAATAAGGTATTTAATAAATATTTGGAATTCCTTCACCTCGTTGTTTGTGTCCATTTTATGTCACGGCCAAATCGAGCCTTAGGTCGTAACAGCTGCCCCTGACACCGGTGTTTGTAGATGTGCTGGGCTCGACAGTGGAGGCGGCATGCACTGGGGCTGAGGGTGCCTGTTCTTTAATGAGCCACCTATCAATGCTGAAAGATTTACCTAGCTAGCTAAATAAAATTAATCATGTTCGCCTTCTGTAAAACGATTTGATACCCAACAAGCCAACTCCACTGAATACAACCTCGCTAATCACTAAACCAGGGGTCGGCAACCCTGATCCTGGAGAGCCGCAGGGTGTGCTGGCTTTCGTCTCCACCTTAAAATAAGCAACCGATTCAGACCCAAGAAACCAGGTGATGTGAGTTAACTGTGTAATCAACGGCTTTCATTGATAAATTAATGCCAAGTAACAACGAAAGCCAGCACACCCTGCGGCTCTCCAGGACCAGGGTTGCCGACCCCTGCACTAAACCAATGGCCACCAAGTGAGCTGGTAACTTACAAGAAACACACAGCTTGCAAAACACTCAAACTCAACTGGGAAACTATACTTGACCACTAATATATCTTATAAGAAACATAGAAAAGAATGAACAACAATCAAAGGTATTAACAGTTTTAATTAGATTGCTGAGAGCAGCTAGCTACAAACAGGTTTTGCAGTTCACCATGTCTGTACCACATGTGTGAAGAAGTGTCGTGGTTTGGCGATAATGTAAAAGAGGAGCACTTACTAAGCATACCCAGACCTTCACAATGGCCAATAGGAAAGCAGTGCATTTTTTATGACAAATGACAATATTGCAGAAAGCTATGAACATGGCTATAAAGGTGATTTTTTCATAGTTTCCATTGGATGGGCAGATGATTCCACTGGGTGGATAAGGCTTATCTCTGGGTAGATATGCCCCTGGCAGGAACTGTCAAAGCACATCCCCCAGATGTTTGGCTGACTTGTAAAATTTGCCTGGCCAGGCTCATAGATACATCTAGGTTATGAGTAACCTGGTCAGACTCATAGTGACACCTAGGTTACGATTGACTTGGTCAGATTCATAATACTGTTATGAATCTGTTATGAGTTATCTGGTCATATTCATAGTACTGTATAGCTATGAGGAAATCTGTCAGATCTTACAGTAGAAATATTTGGGTGGATGCCAAAGAAGTTACACATGTTAGATATTCTGTGATTTTTGCCATATTTATTCAGTTTCACAACTCCCCATTTTCAGCATTTTCCCTTGTTAATAGTGCTTTCCATGATTCTTCCGAAGTTTTGGATGGTAACTGTCAACAATAATGTAGCCTATAATGTGATATATATGAGCCTAAGCATTTTAACCATATAGCCAAAAGCTGGGAGAATCACCCAACCTGGTCAGACTGATAGTACAGTAAGACTATGAGTAACCTGGTCAGGCTCATAATACGTAAAGGTTATAAGTAACCTGATCAGACTCATAGTACCTTAAGACTATGAGTAACCTGGTCAGGCTCATAATACGTAAAGGTTATAAGTAACCTGATCAGACTCATAGTACCGTGAGGCTATGAGAAGCCTGATCAGACTCACAGTACTGTATGGCTACAAGTAACTACAAGTAGTACTACAAGACAGGGAAAACTCATGGAGTGAGGGTCCTGGTGAATATAACTGAAGGTGGGTGCTTGTATGTCCCTCAGAGGCTCCATAAAGACACTAAGATTAAGAATAATTAACTCTCAAAGCATTACAGGAAAGTTGGGAAAAAATATATTGTCACATGTCACAAAGAACACTGCAGGAACAGCCTTAAAATGTTATAGTTCTGCTGCAGTACAGTAATTTTTTTATGTCCAATGCTAATTTTATGAGGAATGTAAGCAGTGTTACAATAACAGATATTTCTATACATTTAATTGGAATATTCCTGAAATGGTATTTGGCATGCATCATCCTTGAGGTTTTCATGACAAAATGACAACCATCAGGGTTCACTACCAGCAGGTGTGTATGCCACTCAACTTCAGACTCAAGTGACTTCACATTTCTTTCTTTCAAACAATAAGCGTTGAACCAAATATAAACTCCATCATATCCATCCAGTACCCCTCACATTCTGTGTTAGCTAAACTTGTGTTTATCAATCCTGATGCAAAACTGGAGGAAAAACACAGAAATATGAAAAATGAATGTACACAGGACTTTGAAATGGATCAAAAAATGAATAAGTAATCTCCAAACACTCTTTACTCTGTGTAACTATATTAAACACAACACTCTCTCTGGAGTTTCCGCTCTTTAGCCCAAAGGCTAAGACGCTCCGCTAAAGTGCTTTCCCAGGGAAACGCACAACTCCCAACTGGACACTTACTGTCACACTTGAGTTTTGGGAATTTATCTCAAAAGCATAAACGTGTGGGATTGAAACCTACAACATTCTACCTAAAAGTCCCAGGTCTTCAGGCCATGTGAAAATACCAATATCCAACCTGTTATCCTTAGGGCAGGGAAAATCAACCCACTGTGTCTGCAAATAAAGGGATGAGTATACATATTAAGCATTGCATGAGAGAGAGAGAGAGAGAGAGAGAGAGAGAGAGAGAGAGAGAGAGATAATTTCCTTCATGGAAAAGCTGGAGGGGTATATCACTATTCCTGTTCCTGTTTTTATGTGTACACTTTGGCAATATTAACAGTACCAATACATTTAATGCCAATAAAGCATTTTGAATTTGAATTTGAGAGAGAGGGGGATGGATAGGGAGGGAGGGAGGGAGAGTGAGTCGGGTATAAATGATGAGCCCCACTACTCAGGAAGACCTAGTTTTTTCATGAGCAGGACATTCATTATTCAGCAACTGGGATCTAATTCATAGTTGTCTTTGAGCACTCCGTAATAGAGAATTGATTGATCCACCAGAGAGGGAGAAGGGGGGAGGGTGAGAACTGCACAGGCTCATATCAGTGGATGAGTCCATTGAGCTGGGATATGGAGGGGGGCTGCATAAGTTCAACTGAGTGGATGAGTCCATTGAGCTGGGATATGGAGGGGTCTGCATAAGTTCAACTGAGTGGATGAGTCCATTGAGCTGGGATATGGAGGGGGGCTGCATAAGTTCAACTGAGTGGATGAGTCCATTGAGCTGGGATATGGAGGGGTCTGCATAAGTTCAACTGAGTGGATGAGTCCATTGAGCTGGGATATGGAGGGGGGTGCATAAGTTCAACTGAGTGGATGAGTCCATTCAGAAGGGGGGCAGGAAGGGCTGCAATGGTTCCTATAAGTAGATGGATTCATGGATTTCATGTAATAAAATCTCAGAAGATTTGAAGGCCAGTGATAGGGAAAAAAAAGCACACTTGCGAGCATTGGTAATAAGCAGAACATTACCATGCTTGGCATGACGGCATACGTGACTGAACTGAATCAGACAATATGAACACACGACAAATCACTCGCAGCGTCTCATTTCCACGTCTGAAAATGTCCACCCAAGAACATTCTCTCACAGCAAGCAAGAGCAGGTTCTGAAAAGCTATTTTATTTTGTTGTGCGCTGGTTAAATCCGGGGATTGTCAGAATTACTGGGAGGGAAATATAAGCATAGTCGTACCTGGGTTTAGAAGCAGCAGTACGTGTTGAGGGCTCCATGGGGATTGTCATTATTGATTAAAATCTCATTACTGTAATCCCTTCATCGGCTGTCGGGAGAGGAGCCAGCGGAGGCAGTAATCATGGCAACTACCACTGTAAGCATGTGACAGCGGGGAGAAGAGTGGAATCCTGCGATACATTAAAGAAACTCAGGTAGTTTTACACGTCTTCCTGAAGTTCATATTCCCTGAGCCCAAACAAGATGGGAAACTAAAAGGGCACAACGCATGGATGAAAGAACGTTATTCAGAACATTTCTTCCCAGGAACGTCCTGTTACGTTTGTATTCCCGAAACAGCATGATTATATCAGTGACATCACCCGGTGAATAATATGCTTCAATATGGAGGAACTGCGCATATATTTTCCAATACATGCCAATCATTTTTGCCATAGTATCTCCAAAGGTGGTATGCATGTATAATGCAGATTATTCTTCAACAACAAACCTGTTCAATTCTATGTCTTGTATTTTGTTGAAGACCGCAAACTGTAAATATGTAAAGTTCTCAGAGGCCATATGAAGCTCTTGCAGTTCTATCAGCCCATTCATCAGCCCACATTTCTCTGTGTGTTCAACATTGAATTGGGTTCCTTTTTATGTTTATACGTTTATACATGAAAACCAACCATACTATTTGGTGAAAGCTATTGCAAGACATGAAGACTGAAAACAACAGCCTGGATCCAGTAAATATCAGTTTTTAAATTTGACCTTTGACCCTACTCCCAGGAACAAAACAAAGATGAGCACCGCTAATCACAGAGTCTGACGCAGAATGCTGGAATCAAAGGGATTGGCGGATACTTTCTGTCTACTTTCTGCTTCTGAATCATTCCGTGAAAATTCAACCAGACGTGTGGGTGTTGAGCACTCCAGTTTTGCTCAAACTTGATGTCAGTACTTCAGCGTGGAAGAGAACTGAAGGGCAAATCTTTTTCTATGTATAAGCAGCTCCCGCCCGAAATTTTGGAGAGGAGACACGCTCTTTACCATATAATGAAAGGCAACAGGACAGAACACAATAAAGTGTGACTGACAGTGGATGAACTGTATATTAACAATCAGTTTTTTAGAGATTCCACGATAACAACATGGCAAGTAGAAATTTTCCAACCTTTTTTAGGTTTTTCCTTTTTTTTTTTGAGGAGACAGATGAGCAACTCCAGTCGTGTTTGGTCATTTTGAATGGGGATCTATAGCTTGCCAACCACATTATCAACTAAATGTGTCCCTTTGTGACTAATGGGTATGATGTTTTCGCTGATTATGTCCGGTCGGTTTAAAGCATGTGTGTGAAGCCAGAGTCAAGAGTTGAGGATCCTCCCTCATTGTATGGAACAATCAGGTGGTTGATGGATATGCATCTCACCCGGCTCTAGTCTTAATATATCCAGCTGGAGATATATGTTAGTGTTGAGGGATGGTATGTTCTGCTGTAGTGTTGAGATTCAGCCTCTATTCTTTTTTTTCCTCATGTTTTTGTTGTTTGCTTTATTTTTCCTTTAAGAGAGAAAGGGGTGTGCTTGGGGCAGTATTGTGGGGATAGGAGGTTGGATTGGACTACGGGGCGACAGATATTTTTAGATGGTACAGGAAGGCGATGGGAGGGGGAAAGCAATTTAAGGAAAAATTTTATTTATCCCTTGTTCCTTATAATGCACATTGTGGAGTATTTGACCATATAAAACACACCTTACTAATCTTAAACCTAGCCTCTAAATAATGGGAACAGAAGTAGTTTGTATCACCAGCTATAACTTCAATGGCCTAGCAAATAAAAAAAGACAACAAGTATTTACCTGGTTAAAAGAGAAATATTACCCTATTTTGTCTAGAAGAAACACACTCTGTTCAGATGAAACTATTTGGATGGAGGAATGCGAGGGTCCAATATAATTTTCACAAAAAATTTGAGGGGAGTCATGATCTGTTTGAAATAACTTTAATTATACTCTTCAAGCTTCAAAATTGGATCCTCAAGGAAGGTGGATCATTTTAAATAGAGTTATTGAAGACAAACAAATTTGATGATCCACACTCCTTTGAGTCTACAACACTATAGGAGCCTCACAATTTACAAGTAAATATCTCATAATGGTTGGAGATTTTAACACGGTACAGAATGAATACATTAATAGATCGTAATGGAAATAACTCAACCACTCATCACCTACGTGCTTCTACAGAAATCAAATCAATAATGAACACAATGGATCTGATTGATATTTGGAGATTAAAATATACAGAAATTAAACTTACACAGGTATACATGGAGTAGACAGAATCAGGCAAGACATATACACCAAGCACTTTATTAGGGACATTTTGACTTTATTACACCTACTTATTCATGCGATTATCTAATCAGCCAATTGTGTGGCAGCAGTGCAATGCATACAATCATGTAGATACGGGTCAGGAGCTCCAGTTAATGTTCACATGAAATGATTATTGGTGGCAGACAGGGTGGTTTGAGTATCTCAGAAACTGCTGATCTCCTGGGATTTTCATGCCCACTAGTCTCTAGAGTTTGCAAAGAATGGTGCAAAAAAAAAAGTGAGCAGCAGTTCTGCAGACAGAAATGCCTTGTTAATGAGAGATGTCAGAGGAGAATGGCCAGACTGGTCAAAGCTGACAGGAAGGTGACAGCAACGCACATAACCACACATTACTACAGTGGGATGCAAAAGAGCATCTCTGAACACACAACCCATCATAACTCTAAGAGGATAGGCTACAGCAGTGTAAGTGAAAAAAAAAAAGTAAAAAGTAAAAAATAAATACCTAATGAAGTGCTCACTGAGTGTATATAAACAGCACCTGAAAACAAACCTGTCTTGCACCCACTGACCCATACATTGAACCCCTTTCCCTCATTTCAACCTTGTTGCCCCTTTTTCTTTATTATGTTTCTTCTTCTGTTTCCAGTCTGTCTATAGATGGTAGAGTCACCTGCCTACCCCCAACATATACTTCTTTCTTTACTGTTTTTATTTGTCTTTTCATTTTTCTCTTCTCTATATTTTTAGTTTAGCTGCAGGACTGCAAACCCACAGTAAGTCAGCTTTTAAACTGAGTTGGGAATTATAAGTAATGGGTGTACATGTGTAACACCTTTGCACATGTTGCTTTAAAACCTTTTCCTGTACAAATAAATAAATTAAAATGAAATGAAATGAAATCAGTTTTACTGGAGTGTGTTGGTGTTTTACTGATTGTAATGTCAGAAACTCTGTGACTGGCGGAGATGTGCTTTGTATTTTCCACAAATAAAATGTGCAGTTCCTTGTGATGGCAGCACGGATGGTGCAGTGGGTAGCACTGCCGCCTCACAGCAAGGAGGTCCTGGGTTCGAATCCCCGTCTGTGTGGAGTTTGCATGTTCTCCCTGTGTCTGCGTGGGTTTCCTCCAGGTACTCCAGTTTCCTCCCACAGTCCAAAGACATGCAGGTTAGGCTGATTGGAGAGTCTAAATTGCCCGTAGGTATGAGTGTGTGAGTGAATGGTGTGTGTGCCCTGCGATGGACTGGCAACCTGTCCAGGGTGTATTCCTGCCTTTCGCCCAATATATGCTGGGATAGGCTCCAGCCCCCCTGCGACCTTATTCAGGATAAGCGGGTTTGGATAATTAATGAATGAATGAATGAATGAATGAATGAATGAGTTCCTTGTGACTGGCAGCCAATCACCGTTGGTGTGTGAGTGTGT
This sequence comes from Conger conger, assembly GCF_963514075.1. NCBI lineage: Eukaryota > Metazoa > Chordata > Actinopteri > Anguilliformes > Congridae > Conger > Conger conger. The sequence continues at coordinate 44,029,916 of NC_083773.1, forward strand.
GTATGAATGGGTGAATGGGAAGCATGACTTGTGCAGCGCTTTGGATAAAGGCGCTATATAAATGCCAACCATTTACTTCAGTGTGTCTCTATGTCCCCTCTATGAAACAGCAGGTCAGGGGACTCCATCACTGCCCTGTCCATCTCTTTATTTTTAAAATATTTTTTCCCAATTTGGTAGCCAATTGTACCCCGTCTAATTCAATTAGAGCTAGTATTAGATACACCACCCACACCCCGTCCCTCGGCAGCCCTACGAGAGCGACACACCTTCTTCAAGCCCTCTCGCCACATGCTGGCAATCTGAGGTGCCTGAGGTGCTTATTGTGCGGCGATCTACTAACCCTGCCAAGTCCCTCCCCCTGGAGCAGCGAGCCAATTATGCTGCTCCACGTGAGCCGGCCAAACTAGGCTTTTGGCAGGACCGAGAATTGAACCCCGGTCCCCAGTGTGCAACTGCAGCAAACTGCAACCGCAAGTCTGCTGCGTCTTAGCCTTGCGCCACCACGGCCCCCTCGCCCTGTCCACTTCTGCACGTCAGTATTCACTGCGTTTCATGATCTCCTGCAGGCAGCCCTTTGATTCAGCAGTCCCCTCATTAATATTAAAGAGGCTAATTCTTCTTCTTCACTGCCATTCGTTTGCAGGTATGAGAGAAGTCCGCACAACACAGGAGACTTACAGCTGAGAGGGAGAGCGAGAGGTAACGAGAGGGAGGGAAACTGAGAAACAGACTGAGAACGACAGAGAGAGAGAGAGATAGAGAGCGATAGGGAGAGAGAAAGACACAGTAGGGGAGAGTTGGGCATGCTGTGAACATTTGCATACAGAGAGCTGTACAGTCCTCTCCCTGGCTGCAGCCAAACCAGCCGTCTCTCTCTGAGAGGGGAGGTATCGCTATTTATCTCTCTGGCACCCAGCTCGGTTCAGAACAGTCCTGCGCTGCCCTCTGCAACAAGTCCCCCCCCCACCCCGCCCAATCGATGTGCCGCAGAGCCAGCTCCGCGGCGTGGAAAAACGCCACAGCGTGTCGCCAATTACAGCTCCCTGTGTCCCACAACTCCCTGCAATCTGCCTAATGCACAAACACTCGCTTACTTAAAGGGAGTTTACTGCGGAACGCTCTAAATAAATAGGCAGAATTTTCTGAATACGGAAGGGTACAGGGTGTATATTCCACTGCAATCTAATTAAGACTGAGATTTCGCAATATATTTTTGCCCAAACCTTGTGCAGTAGGTTGATATCATTTATTTTGATATTCCATTCGCGTTATGACCCAAAACTGGGCAGAACTCCCACCCAGAACTGAGCCAAGCAGGAGCCACTAGCCTCCGTTGCACATACAGTACAGGGCCAATACACATTACCAAGTAAACAACATATAGAATAGAATAGAGTTTTATTGCCATTTGCACAGGTACAATACAGTACAGGTACATTGGAATTCTTGTGCGTTCTCTTCCAGTCAGGCAAGTAAAAAATACACATAAATAATAAATAATAAAGGTGAGGCTAGTGCAAGTAAAAACAGTGCAGATGTACATACAAAACAATATAATACAATACAATCCTATATAAGACAAGAGTAAGTAAAATAAAAAATAAAAAATAAATAAATGAAAAGGAGACATTTCTTATTGCACATTGTTGTATTTTGCTCGATTTACAGTGTATTGCACATGTTGAGGAATGGATATATTGCACATTCTGTGTGAGTGGGGGCAGATAATGTCAGTGGGGAGTGAGGTGTTTCCATCCCTCCTTAATGTCCTGTGCCACTAGCCTGACAGCTGTTGTGATATTCTAAAGCCACTTGCAGTATGTGGGGATGACACAACACTACACTGCAATTCAGCAAATGCTCGGAAACCTGTGTAAGCACATTTCAGATGACGAGAGCAACACAAGAGCTTGAGATCAACATTGCACCCATTTCCCCCTCATCTCCTTTCCTTTCCCACAAATCTGGAGTAACTAGTTAAATCTGTGAGTCAATCCCATTGACACCGACTCTCTATGGGGGTGACATGGCTCAGGCAGTAAGCAGTCGTCTGGCAGTCGGAGGGTTGCCGGTTCGATCCCCCGCCCGGGCTGTGTCGAAGTGTCCCTGAGCAAGACACCTAACCCCCAAATGCTCCTGACGAGTAGGTTCTGCCTTGCATGGCAGCCAATCGCCGTTGGTGTGGGAGTGTGTGTATGAATGGGTGAATGAGAAGCATCAATTGTACAGTGCTTTGGATCAAGGCGCTATATAAATGCCAACCATTTACCATCCTATTAATTTGGAAGAACACAACACGTCGCAGCCAAACAATTTCCCATCAGCCACCTCTTCCTCTTACCTGACAGCTGAACTGCACAGCTGGCGATTCAGAACATAGAAGCGTAAAGAACTGAACTGTAATTTACTTGAGGACAAGAGCATATCACTCTCTCCTGTGGGGGAAGTGGTGGCTGATGGGAAACTGAGTGCAGCAGAGACACAGGTGACTGAGGAGTCTCACGCATGCAGAGAGAGGGAATATTCTGGCCACCGAAGCCCTTCCTGCGTTGGCAACACCACAGCCAATAAGCTACCGCAATTTAGGGCTTCTGGCCAATTGGAATTTAATGCCATAGCCTTAGGGAACACCACTGTATTAGGAAAAAAATCAATTAGGGGTCCCCAAACCCTGGTCCTGGAGAGCCACAGGGTCTGCTGGGGTCCCCAAGCCCTCGTCCTGGAGAGCCACAGGGTCTGCTGGGGTCCCCAAACCCTGGTCCTGGAGAGCCACAGGGTGTGCTGGGGTCCCCAAACCCTGGTCCTGGAGAGCCACAGGGTGTGCTGGGGTCCCCAAACCCTGGTCCTGGAGAGCCACAGGGTCTGCTGGGGTCCCCAAGCCCTGGTCCTGGAGAGCCACAGGGTGTGCTGGGGTCCCCAAACCCTAGTCCTGGGGAGCCACAGGTTCTGCTGGGGTCCCCAACCCTGGTCCTGTACAGCAGTGGTGTGTGCTGGTTTGTTGTCATTCAGAACTTTAATTGAAGGAAATGACAGTGAAAACCAAACCAGCAAACCCTGCAGCGCTCCAGAACCAGGAGTGAGGACCCCAGCAAACCCTGCAGCGCTCCAGAACCAGGAGTGAGGACCCCAGCAAACCCTGCAGCGCTCCAGAACCAGGAGTGAGGACCCCAGCAAACCCTGCAGCGCTCCAGAACCAGGAGTGAGGACCCCAGCAAACCCTGCAGCGCTCCAGAACCTGGACAGAGAGCTGCTGCTGTAATTCATTCTCAAGTGCTTATTAATTAACAAGAAAGAAAAAAAAAAAATCAATATGACTGAGAGCCCGCATATTCATACCCTGCATATTAGATTACTTGTTGGCTGACATCATTCATTTCACTTCATCCAAGTGAGCACCTGCAGATCTGGGCGCAATTATTAATTACTTACCCAGAAAGACCTGGGGGCATCTTGCAGCGAAAAGAGCTCTAGATTACTGAACCCCAGCAGCTCCAGATTACTGAACCCCAGGAGCTGCAGAGCTCCATATTACTGAGCTGCAGAGCTCCAGATTACTGAGCTGCAGAGCTCCAGATTACTGAGCTGCAGAGCTCCAGATTACTGAGCTGCAGAGCTCCAGATTACTGAGCTGCAGAGCTCTAGATTACTGAACCCCAGCAGCTCCAGATTACTGAACCCCAGGAGCTGCAGAGCTCCAGATTACTGAGCTGCAGAGCTCCAGATTACTGAGCTGCAGAGCTCCAGATTACTGAGCTGCAGAGCTCCAGATTACTGAGCTGCAGAGCTCTAGATTACTGAACCCCAGGAGCTGCAGAGCTCCAGATTACTGAGCTGCAGAGCTCCAGATTACTGAGCTGCAGAGCTCCAGATTACTGAGCTGCAGAGCTCCAGATTACTGAGCTGCAGAGCTCCAGATTACTGAGCTGCAGAGCTCCAGATTACTGAGCTGCAGAGCTCCAGATTACTGAGCTGCAGAGCTCCAGATTACTGCACCCCAGGAGTTGCAGAGCTCCAGATTACTGAGCTGCAGAGCTCCAGATTACTGAGCTGCAGAGCTCTAGATTACTGGACCCCAGGAGCTGCAGAGCTGCTGAGCTGTGGTGTTACTGAGCGTGAAGACCGCAGAGCTGTGGCCGGGGCCTCATTAATGCAAGCGGCCGGCGGCTCTCCGAGGCGGCTCTCCGAGGCGGATTGTAGCTTGGGGGCGCAGCGGCCACGGGACGGCCACAAATCCCCAGCCGCGACGGTGGGATTACGAGCCAAACCGCTGTCCCCCCCAGCACATCGCCCACGCCGGAGCGCGTCTCACAAAACACAAAGACCTCGTGTGACTCCCAAACTGTGCTTTTAATGCCGTGTTCCGTTAAGTCGGTTTGACGGAATGCCATCGGAAAAAAAGAAGAACTAAATTTCCGAGCCTTTCAAAAGCTGAAACTCCTGAGGGCAGAATGATGAATCTCTGACAACCCTTTCAGCCGTCAGAGAGCGTATCTTTGTTGTGTCGTTATTGTTTTTCTTGTTTGTTTTTTTTGTTCTGTGTGATAGAACTAGATTTGAACTTGTGCATATCATTTTTCTGTGTTTTTATGAGGAAAGTGTACATTTTCTGCACCCAAGTCACTCCAGTGTTTCCACGGAAATTAAATCTCTGTGCCGACCAATAGGTCACCCAGTCATTCTTTTTTTTTTGTGCAATATAATATTCTGCATATCCACTATAGAATAACAGAAAATGTAATGCAGGAAGTGCGATGGGTAATTATCTCCATCCCAGTGGTCCTGGGGTACTGCTGGGGGGAAGAGGTCTCACACTTTCATGACCAAAGTGACTTCCCCCTGCTTTGAGGTAAATGATCAGGGATACAGGTTAGTGTTCACAGCAGGTTGGGCTGAGTTTAAGGCCCCTGTATGATGGGCTCTCCAAAGGAGTGATGAACAGGAAGACAGGAGGAGGGAGGCTGGAGGTTTAAACCAGCCAAACAGCCAATCAGAACCTTACACTTCTCACACAGAAGAATGTGCCGTGTTAAAGTCCTTCTTCCAGCTGGAGTTAAAACTTCAGCGTAAACTGGACACTAACAGGATGTCTATTTAAAGCTGAACATTTTTCCATGTCTTAGTGAGGAAAGGGAAGGTCAGAGAAAGCACTCCAGTGTTTCTACTCAAATTAAATCTCTGTGCCAGGCATGAGGTCACGCAGTCACTCTGCTGATAATGGACCCTGGCCCACGAGCTCACCCCACTGTACTCACATACCCCAACCATCTTACCGAGGACCGTCTTCATCTTCCTCACCTTTGCATTTTGTCTCTCAGACATCCATCTTACTGTTTTCAAACACCTTAAGAATAATCTTACATTTTGTTTGCCTATATTTGCTCATAGCTTTGGGCATGGTTATTTGGAAATGCTGACTAATACTTTATGGGGAACAGATTGTCAGTGCGCAAAACCAAAAAATTGATTGATTGATTGACTTATCGATTGCAGTACAGGAAATGGATGATGTGTGATTATTGCTCATCCATTTATATTATGACTGTTTACGCAAAGAAACAGGTCTGTGGACACAGGAGGGAGAGATCCCTGTGTGCACAGGAGGTGGGAGAGATCCCTTTACCACACGTTCATGACATCACACATGACATCATCGCTCTCACACATGATAACAGCTTCCAGGACTGTACCAGACTGTACCATAATCACGTGTCTAAATAAACATGCACTTTGCAGGATTCTTTGCCTTGCTGTCGTGCTGCATTTACAATCAAAGAGCTCTCCTCCTCCACCTTCAACCTTGCCCACTCACCCCACTTTATACATATATTTTACTGTTTTTAGATTTTTATCGGTTTTGGTACAAATCCTGCATAGTATGCCTTTAAGGACATTTAGCAGTTTGTTAGCAATTAAACAGTTGCAAATATGTTTGGAAGGAAAACCAACATGCACAGAGGAATCCAGGATCAAGTTTCAGCACCCTGGGTTAAAGGGTCTTAATTCTCATAACATAGCCTCCTATTCCAGAAATACATATCCATGGAAGAGCACAGAAAATGTAAAAATAATTAAAATATTTAATGGTCTCCATTTTGAGCAGAGTAGGACCCCTCAGTATGTTGCTGAAAAACAGTGACACTCCTCTCTGGTTTTTATGTTTCCTTTCCTGAGTAAGATCAATGGGCTGAGAGCTACTTTATCCCAGCAAACACAGCCGTGTAATTTAGAGTATGCGACTGGAGTTGTGATAGATTATTATTGCAGGGGATGCTAATAAACTGGAATTGAAACTTGAGGGGGTGGTAATGGAAGAATCAGCATGAATAAATATAACTACCGTCAACTTTTTATTTTACAAAATAGCTGAGAGGTAGCCAGGTTCTGTGCTGAGCAGACACGCGCGTTCCTACGGCTGAACGGACGATGTCTCTGTCTTTCGCTGGCGACGCGCTCTAGCCGAGGCACGGCGCACTGGGGCCGTCTGCGATCATCTGCGCACACCGCTCTTTACACGCCATTAGGCCTCTCTGCTGAGCTGGTCCCCAGAACCACAGCTTCGTTCACATCAGCAGAACTACAACACGGACCCATCAGCACATTGCAGCAGAACACGGCACGCTGTGCTTTACACGGCTACGGGGAAAACACAAAAAGTCATGTCGGAAGCGGCCTTGTTTCCACAGGAGGGGGAGCTGCTCGGAGAGCACTGGGGATAGAGACACACACAGCACTGGAGACAGAGACACACACAGCACTGGGGATAGAGACACACAGCACTGGGGACAGAGACACACAGCACTGGGGATAGACACACACAGCACTGGGGATAGAGACACACAGCACTGGGGATAGAGACACACACAGCACTGGGGATAGAGACACACAGCACTGGGGATAGAGACACACACAGCACTGGAGATAGAGACACACACAGCACTGGGGATAGAGACACACAGCACTGGGGACAGAGACACACAGCACTGGGGATAGACACACACAGCACTGGGGATAGTGACACACAGCACTGGGGATAGAGACACACACAGCACTGGGGATAGAGACACACAGCACTGGGGATAGTGACACACACACTCCCCGCCCCGCGGCGAAGACCATCGTCACGGACTGCAAGAAGGTCTCTACAGGATTACCCTGAATAACAATACTTTGAAGTGTGTGTTTGTGTGTGAGTTTTTCTTTATTTATGTGTGTGTGTGTGTGTGTGAGAGAGATAATGTGTGTGTGTGTGTGTGTGTGTGTGTTTGCATTAAATGAATAAATTAACAAAGACAAAGAACGTGTTAGACGAATCCAATCCACGGGTTTGGTCACAGAAAGATAGAATTAAAAAGAAAGTGGGGGACTGGGCGCTTAGTCGATGCCGGCGCAGAGGCAACACATTTGAGGATAAGAACCTAACAGGTTTTTAATGAGAAACTCCCTGCACAGCCTCGGCTAATGGAAAAGGTCTGTGGGCCATTCCTTAGCTACAGCACTGCATTAGCGTCACCACAGATTACAATTCTATCTTCTTTACAATGTCAATTTTCACTCTGGCGTGAAGCAAGTGATTTGCGGGTATACAAAAACGCTAAGTAATATGAAATGACCACAAATCATTTGCTCCAGTACAGTGAGAATAGAGAAATACTGTACATAAGCTTGTGAACGTGCACACATACATATTTCTCCTCTTATTATGCCCCCTCTTTTAAACACCGACTCTTCAGAAAATGATTCACACATGCATGCACGCACGCACACACACTCACAGCTCCCAATGCATAGGAGGTGATGATCTGAAAATCCCCAACAATTCATGTGTTATTTGATACATTTCCCAGCCCAGGTTTTGCTGCATAGAACATACCCAAAAGTAAAATGGAAAGGAAAATGGAGAAAAAAGCCTAGACAAAAAGGCCACTAACCTAGATAAAACACCCAGTTATCACACAGATATAGTACTAAAATGAATGAGAAAAAAACAAACAGATATAAAGCTTGCTAACTGTGTCTGTGCTTCACAAACACACCCGCAAGCAGAATGAAAAGCTATTCCTTCTCTGTACCACTGTCATTGAGCCTTCACTGACACAACACACAGAGGGATGATTGGCACATTCGTAATGTATTCCAGGAACATTGCTTCGCTTTATATATTATTTAAATTTCAGATTGAGATATACATACAGAGATTGTCCTCTGAAATAAACAGCATCACCACGAGACTGCTTAATGCCATAATTTCATTGTCATTTGTGGAATCGATCTCCCAGTCTTTCTTAATTATGATGGTAAAGCACTGCCTGCAGCAGCAACTGACAGAACGTCTGGTTTATGAAATAAAAGCTTCACCAAAGATGACTTCTCAACGTAGAACATTTCATTTGAGGCAATTTTGTACAGACAAATGTGAATTTTAAGTTTGAGCGTTGCCCACAAGCGCAATTCCACCACTTTCCCTTTTCACCCACTGGAACACGCAAACGAAGAAGATACATGCTAGCTAGCCCGTTAGATACACGCTAGCTAGCCCGTTAGATACACGCTAGCTAGCCCGTTAGATACACGCTAGCTAGCCCGTTAGATACACACTAGCTAGCCCGTTAGATACACGCTAGCTAGCCCGTTAGATACACACTAGCTAGCCCGTTAGATACACACTAGCTAGCCCGTTAGATACACGCTAGCTAGCTCGTTAGATACACGCTAGCTAGCCCGTTAGATACACACTAGCTAGCCCGTTAGATACACGCTAGCCCGCAGAGACTAAACGCAGCTGCGTTCCTCCGGCCACTCGCTGGCCAATCGTGACAGTTGGAATCCGCCAGGCCAACTGAAAGCGGTTCTCCGCCCAGCACTCCATAACCCGCAGAGATTAAACACAGCCAACCGAGAGCAGCTGAATGAAGCTGGGGAGCCAGGACTCACCACGTCGAAGTTCTCCGCCCCGCACTCCAACCCCCGGTAGTGGCAGGCCAGCAGCATGTCTTTGATGTCGTGACCGGTGCGGTCGTAGAACTCGAACATGTTGAAGGGCCGGGGCTTGAAGTTGTGGAAGTCGGCTTTGACCTTCAGCGTCTCCAGAACACTCTCCTCCACCAGGTGTGGGTCGCGGATCTCGTACCTGCGCGGCGAGCAGAGAGAGGGAAGGTCGGTACGAAGCTCACACCTGACCGATCACAAACACCTGTGAAGCCATTTGTCCCAAATACTATGGCGCCCTGAAATGGGGGGGAATATGTATAAAACATGTTGTCATTTCTACATGGTGAAACCTAAACGTATACAAAATACTGGACTTTCACCTGTAGCAGTGGTCAGCACAGATACTCACTAATTAGTACAATTTTATAGTTGGGCGCCAGATAGGGTAAACATATCAATATATTAATATGACAAATAAACATGTATTCATGGATGCACTGGTTAGCTTAAATGACCCTCCACTACATAACAGTAAGAAAACAGTGAGTAAGAAAACGAATGTCAGCAAAATTAAGAATCAATCAGGTAAATTGCAGTAAAATAGAAATGTGCTGTTGAACACAAAATTGAACTCATATAATCACTTAATTCAATCCTTTTAATTGGCCCTTTTTTTTAGCAAAATCATTTCTTAACACAAATGTAATATTTCATGCAGTTGTCAAAGTTAGTTTTAACACAACATTTATACCAGGACAATCACATGATGCTTTTCAATCAATACATTTTAGGCAGTCTCGTTTTAAAAACACCCTTTAGGCCACGGGTGGGAAATTCCCGTCATGGAGGGCCAGTGTGTATGCAGGTTTTTGTTTCCACCAATTACTCTGGCTAAATGCTAAATGAGCTAATTGGCTGTATACACCTATTAAATCATAGTAATGACTGTCATGAATGCATTCATCAAGAAATGTAGCTAAAATGTCAGATGTCATAAATGTTAGAGCCAATCAAGTAATTAAGGCCAGCAGTTGGTATGAAAACCAGAAACATTGCCCACCTCTGCTTTAGGCCATGAAAATCCCATGATGCAGTCCAACCAATGCATTTCAATCAAAGGCCTTAAGGCCATGTAAATAAAATGATTCATTTAGTTAAAGTTCAGTTCATAAACGATCACATAAGAAGACCTTCAACCAAAACAAAGCTCACTGATTTTAACTAACCAAACACTGGCCAGGGACTGAACTGTGTGTGTGAGTGTGAGTGGGGAAAGGGGAAGATCAGGCAGGCTGACTGAAGGGTAATTGGTTAACTGGACATGGAGAGTGTGGACTGGTGGAGACAATAGGAGAATGGGATCTTAAAAATTCAGGTCCTGCTTTTCCAAAAACATCTGCATTCATACGACGACGTTATGATAAAGATCCCCTTTTACACGGTTATGCTACAATATTTGAAACACTGTAGTATGCATGCCAGGCCAGTGGGTGGCGCTGTAGCTTTGCACCACAGAATAACACCACTGGCAGCAGAGTGATTGGTGTATTAGGGTCACATGTCATCACCCACCTCCTCCCCTCACTCCTCCCACCATTTTCACAAGAATTGCGTCTCACCAATTTACACGGAAACGGTGAGGACGGTATTATCAAATAACTCCTCTCTGGAACCCATAATCAAAGGTTAACGTTTTCAGCCCTCCAAAACGCCGGTGTCATGTCAACAAAAGGCCCAAACGCAACACAAATGTGCCACTTTCAGCAGGCACCGTTGCCGTGTAAAGCCACCCTCAGTCTCCTGCCAAACATATCACGCATCAGTTCCGTAAATGACCTCTTGAACCAAAACATTGATTTAGAACCAAAAGGGGAAAAATTAAGGCATTCTTTTATGTTACTATGTTTTAAAACTACCTCTACATGTAGCATTCCCACTCGCACTTCCAACCAGTGGGCTCATTCGAATCCCTTATTTACCTCCACTTTTTATCTTTCCTGACTGCTGACCCAGAAATCGATCGAGCTCTGCCATCTTTAAGGACATTCCAATGCCTTAAATGTTCCTTCAAGGAGAAGTTAAGAACCCCCAATCTTTCCTCGGAGGAAGAAAACATCAGCGCATCCTTAGCGGAAGCATTTTTTTCGGAAAGCCTGCCACGCTATAACAAATACGCTATATCTGCCAGATATGTAACAGGCACAGTATTCAACTGACGTTTAGAGGAGCAAGGACATTCCATTTGCCTAAATCACGTTTTTCTCGACTTCCTGTGTGTTTACTTCATTTTCTTTCATCTTTTCCTCACCTCTCCCGATGGGTGGAGCTAGGGGCAAGAAAAGGAAAAAGAGGAGAAAAAGACTGGGTTGGAACGAGGCCCGTCTGTCTCCCTCACTTCTCTCTTTTTCGCTAGACAGCCCCTTTCTCTACTCAAACAGGCTTCCACCCCTGGCAGGAGGCATGTATGCTGATCTGCTACAAACCATATGTGAATTGTTTACTGACAAATGCAGAGTGAAATCAAGAAAAGTACATGTTTGTCCCAAGACTTATGGAGCGCACTGGACATCCATTCACACAAGTCGCACAGACATGCATGTACACACACACATATGAAAAACCGCATGCACACTGCATTTAACCACACGATTCAGGGTGCGGTCGACAATGTTTGACGGGTGGGAATGTCGATCGAAAGTTTAAAACAAAACCTTTTCTCCGTGTGTATCTCCCGCTCCCGCAGTGACTCCCCCTTTGATCAGAGCAGTAATAGAACTTTCCAGCCCCACCACTGCCAAGCACACTGTTCCTGGGGGAAGTGAGTCTGTTTGATTGATAGGTCTTGTTCAATGACAAAACCCATTCTGGTGTGAACATTAGTGCGTGATAAATGGTTTATCACCACAGTTGCAGTTGTAGTTATGGTGAAAACTTATTGTTCCTGACTGAGACATGATTTGAGACCAACACAAGGCTCAATATTCAGTTACAGTTCTGTTGCTGTTTGTCTGAACACTGGCCCTTGTGTATGCCCTCAAAACGGCACAGGAAACAGAGCCTGTATTTTTTATTTACAGATTTGCTTAAGTGATATCATAGAAATTTTTACTCATTTTTAAATGCTTGATCAATTACTAATGCAGGTGATTGGCATCCCTCACCTGTCAATCAAAGAAGAAAATATGCAAAGTCCAGGCTGGTCTCATGCCTCAAAACATATGTCTACGGTTTGAACGGATCCTTACATTTTTTTATTTCACAAACACTGAAAATAATTACCTCTGAAAAAAAAGCGAGCCTTGAGCTGAAATAAGGATGGGCCTACTTCACTCTATGTAAAGAAAGTGAAGCTCTTTAAAAAAGACTTTAGGACAGGTACAGAGGACTTTCAAGATTACAATGTAAAAATATGAATAGAGAAAGAACAGAGAGGACAGGACAGAGAAGTGTGGGCAGAGCTGTTACGTGAGGGATGTGGATGTCAGTGCTTTCAGAACACACTCAGCACAGGGAATTGTTCGGTTCAAAGTCACCATCCCAGTCTTGTGTGCAGTTGTCCGGGAGACGTCAGTGTCCATGAGGAGTCTGGGAAACGGTGGCTCACAGAATGAGAAAGGATCTTTCACAATGCCTCTGCTCTCTGCCCAGGGAGCAACGACACCCACATTGATAAAGTCTTTCCAGAATATTCCATTAGTGACACTTACAATTACACTAATGCATGGCGACAGAATGCAAACCTGGTGGAAATCCCAGCTGGTTCAGAGATGGTCAAGCCTGGTAACAAGATGGTTGAGACAGCAACCATGCTAGCAAGACCATGCCCAGCGGATGGGCCAGCTTGGTACAGACAATATCCATCACCAAATTACAGAGGGTATCTACCTGGAGCAGAAGCTGGTTCCAGTCAGACTGCATCTTAGGCTGGCAGCTGGAATTTCAGAGTGGATCGGGGGTAATTTTAATGCTGCTGCTTGTCATTCTCCCTCTCCTATCAGAGACTCATTTTAACCTGGGACTCCAGGTGAGAGAAATCTCTGGCCAATCAATACATCACCATCAGAAAGAATAGGGAGCACTGCTTCGGGTCCCCCAGGCTAGATCCGAGAGACACAGGGCTCTTTCCAGGGGCTTATTCTTCTTCCTTTCCTTGCTCCTTTTCTTGCACCTCGCTTCGCCCATCAGGGTAGTCAAAGAAGGGAGGTGAAAAAAGAGGTGAAGACAGTTCAATCAAGAAAAAACATGAATTAGGCAAATGGAATGTCCTTGCTGCTTCAAATGTCAGTTCGAAGCCACGTGGCAGGCGGGAAGACATCTCCCACATTCCAAAAATTATTTCCGTAAAGGATGTGCATATTTTCTTGCTCAAGAAAACTCCAGGAGCCTCCTAACTCCGGCTTTGAGTTCTTAGAAGGAACACTTAACCCGTTGGAATTTCCTTAAAGATGGCAGACCTCAATTGATTTCCGGGTCAGGCAAAGAACAAGGGAGATAGACCAGAGAGGTAAAGGAAAAAAAGGGTGTGTTTCATATGTTATGTAGGAAGGCTGAGGTCTAGTCTGAACAGCTGGGTTTACACATGCACAGCCAGGGCTTCAGGGTTTACTGATTGGGGGCGGCTGTTCCTCTCGAGGGACCAGAGCGGAGAGGGGCAGCCAGGTGCTGGGAGAGAGGGATGATTGGACAGTTCAGTGTGATCAGGCTGAACAGAGAGGTCTGATTGGACGGTACAGCATGATCATGCTGAACAGAGAAGTCTGATTGGACAGTACAGTGTGATCATGCTGAACAGAGAGGTCTGATTGGACAGTACAGTGTGATCATGCTGAACAGAGAGGTCTGATTGGACAGTACAGTGTGATCATGCTGAACAGAGAGGACTGATTGGATGGTACAGTACAGACAGAAAGGGGTAGTTAAGTACACAACATGTTATGCCAGTGTGAGAGAGCAGCTATTGGGCAGCTAGAAAAGGTGGAGTGTGGCCTGTGAATTAAGGCAGCCTGAAGTCCAGACACACAGGCACACACACTCGCTCGCACACACAGGCACACACACTCGCTCGCACACACACGCACACACACTCGCTCGCACACACACGCACACATACACACACACTGTGGCCAACGCTGGCAGCGACTCCATCCCAGCCTCTCTCCCTCTCTCTCCGCCCCTGCTCTCTGCTGAGCCAAAGCACAGCATCCACCAAACAGCGCTTTCATGCTTTTTTAATGTAAATTATCTGCCATCTCTCTCTAAAAACTTGTTTCATGTGCTGCTTGGGGCACAGAGCAAACAGGCCACACAACAGAAGCCAATCGAGGCAAATCGCCATGACAACAATGAAGGAAAGTATCAAAGACTACAACACTTAGAGATCTCTCCTTTTACAAAGCTGTGGGTTTGTAAAGTCACAAGGTGCACAGATTTATCACTGAACCCATCTAACTATCAACGCTCACACAGCAGGTTCTACAGAACACCAGCACTGATCAGTATCTACAGAACCTCCCTGTAAACACGGCTTGTTGGCCCAGAGTTAGATATTGATAGATGATATGGATAACTCTGATCCATTGCAGGCTGTATTTTGAGTTGCTGCTACAGTGAGTGCTGTTCCCAGCCAATAAGGTGAAAGTATTGCATAGACACTTAAAAGGCAGGATGCACACTACCAATCACACACAAATTGTGAACTTAAGTTTAAAAAAATGCTAAAACGTATACACGTAAATTCCTGAAATAATCAGATTTTCCATACTTTTGTCTCATATTCATCTTTTGATCGCGAAATGTAAAACCAATGCCTTAAGTACACACAAACCTATGTGTATGTATGTCCTAAGTACACTAACACCTAAATGCATGCGTATGTATGCCTTGAATATAAATACACACCTATTTGTATACACTGATCAGCCACAACATTAAAATCAACTGCTTAAACAAGTTTTTTTCAAGATTAGAAATGCTTTAGACTGTATGAACTTGTCTATACATAGTTAATATTGCATTATATGATATGTCTACTTATATAAGCAGATAATCATATGTGAATTGCATTCAAAAGTAAGCTCATTGGGAGGGGAGGGGGTGCATTGTTTTGTTATTTCAATACCGTGGTATCATGATCACGTCTATCAGGTGCTCCAGGACCTGTAGAATGTTTCATTTAAAAAACCACCCGCCATATTTCAAAATGCATGGGATCTATTCCTACATACATTTCACCACATGCAGTACCATGTAATTCCAAAGAAGGGAAAGAAGGGTGAAACCAATGAATTAGATGCCATGCATTTTTAAAAATGGCAGGTGGTCTTTCTTTTTTTTAAATATGAAAAGTTCTACAGGTCCTGGAGCATCTGTTAACATAGACATCATCATGAATGCCAGTACGTATTATAATATATTTTGACATTTTATTATTACTAAATTTTTCGATGAGTGGTTTGAGAATGAGCGCTTTGTTTGACACCAGCGCTAGTCTACATCTATTGATATATCTATCTGTCTATCTATCTATCTATTTCTTATTAGGCTTGTAGAATTGTTGTTGTTGTAGAATTTTATTCTTAGAAATAAAGTAAAAGGCTACACTTAAAGTGGGCCAACACTGTTCAACACTTCCTGTAACCATTCAGAAACGCAACTTGAGTAGCTAAACCATTAATGAAAGCCAAAACAGATGCGTCTTCATAAAATACCAACTTGCCAGACACGCCTTCATGAACAATAACAAATTAGCGTTGATAACAGCAAGTTAAGGATCTTTTTTTCCTAAAGTGCGTTTTATTGTGAGACATGCGTTTCGTTTGGAGCAGCATACCGGTCGGCTATCAAAAGATGTTCGCTTTGGTTTGGGATTTAATTTACTTTTGGACTGTTTGATTCAATTGCTAAATGTTGGGACTGATGGGCACTGAAATCTTGGGGGTATTTGATGGTTCACGGTTAAGTTTTATGTAGTTGAAAGAGTGTCGGGATTTCCACCCGTCTGTTTATTGCGAGTCAAGGCAGCCGCTTTCATTCATTCATTGAACGTGCGCTGTGCTGTAAATACATGGAAACCTTATTGCGTAGCCAAGTAGCCTAAATTGAGTTAATTTTTAATTTTGCCTGATTTACTTTTTTTAAAATTCGTAGGCTGGAATGCCTCGCGGCAACAATTTGTTTAAATGTTTAAATGTATAAATGTATAGTGCTTCAGCTTTTGGTAAGCTTCTCAGAAGGGGGCGGCAAGCGACTGGTAGCTTGAGAGCAACTTGTTGGAGACCCATGGTGTAGGACAACGACTTTTCATTGGCAACAGTATTAAACCAACCAACAATATAAAATATTAAGAAGAGCTTTTATTTCATTGAGTTAAATGGAAACAATGTCTTCTAGTGCTTGTGGACTGATAGCCCTACTGGGTAACGTACAGCATAGCGAGTAACTGTGTTAGACCTAACAATAGCCATACTACCTATATTAGCTAAGCTAGCTAAATGTATGGTGTTTAACTTAGGTCTAATGCTACATACTCTATACAAACTCTTAGTTTACAATTTAACTGCTTGCTACCACATTCTGTTGTTCGTTTCTAGCTCTAGCCAAATGCATGTACTATAGCGTGGTTAAATCGTGCGTCGTTATGCATACTAGCAATGAAAATAAAACCTTTGGTTGAGAACATAGACTGAGAACATATAATTTATCATCAATGAACAGCAAAATACCACTATTTTTCCAGTAGATGGGATCAGCGTATAAGAAATGGGGAGAATCGGATCTTCTTTAAATAATCTATTCCCACTAGCTAACTTAAGTAATGTAAGTTCTGAGCCAAGGGTTTTTATTTTTTTATGTATGTTGTTTGATGTACAGTAGGCATATGTGGCTGTAGCAGTTGTCAGAGATCTGTGCTAATGCATTGATAGAGAGCGAACTGATTTTAGCATTCAGGCTGATAAATTCCTGTCTTTTGAGGCTTTCAGCAAATGCAAACATTTCACTAAAAATTATTTTTTGTGATTAATATATTATTGAATTGATTATGGCTCAACGTTAAAAATGGACTTTGAATATAATGGACTTTCTCTTGCTATGCTCTTTAAATTTTAAACTGCAGCAAATGAAACACTCGCTAAATAACACAGGCCATCACTCTGCAACCGTTCAATACCGTTTCTCTTCAGCAGGAAAACGAGCAGGCCCAAGCCCCGTGCCTCAGCATCAGCTTAGGCTTGGCTGCACATACATAAACAAACACGGGAGTTTTCATTTCACCATAAACATGTACGTCAAACACAACTGCAGAGTTGGCCTTTTATTTATATTTCGTTTATCTTCTTTTCAACCATGAAACTGCTCTGAGATAAACTATTTTTCAAGAGAAATCTAGCCAACAGAGCCACGACACATGCATACAAGGTTTCCATGAAATATATATACAGTGACCACACCAGTTAGTTAATTGGCCAATCATGGGGCAGCAACTCAATTTATAAAAGCATGCAGATGTGCTCAACAGGTTCAGATGTTTTTCAGACCAAATGACAGATTAAGTAAGAAATGTGATATAAGTGACTTTGACCATGGAATGATTGTTGGTGCCAGACAGAGTGGTTTGAGTATCTAAAAAAAGCATCCAGTGA
The DNA here is from genome assembly GCF_963514075.1 of Conger conger. Taxonomy (NCBI): domain Eukaryota; kingdom Metazoa; phylum Chordata; class Actinopteri; order Anguilliformes; family Congridae; genus Conger; species Conger conger. The sequence goes on from NC_083773.1 coordinate 44,047,486, forward strand.
GCAGCAGTTCTGAGGGCAAAAACGCATTGTTAATGAGAGAGGTCAGAGGAGAATGGCCAGACTGGTCGAAGCTGACAGGAAGGTGACAGTAATGCAAATAACCATGCATGACAACAGTGGTATGCAGAAGAGCATCTCTGAGCAGCAGAAGACCAATATGTCTAATAAATACATAATAATGTGCTCACTGAGTGTATAAAAAAATACATTTTCTTAATCTATCTATCAGAATTATCAGTTTATAAGATGGCGCACAGTCAGTACTAAAGGACCTGAAACAGACAGTAAAATGCCCTCGATAAAGGAACAATCATGAGACAGAAGTGGGTTGATATCATGCACAATGCACAGGCCTTCTAGACTAAAGTGAAAAGTTGTGAAAAAAATTAAATTAATGTCATGAATGGCTCTATTAAATATGTGGACCACATCATAAAACATGTATTACCCTGTTAGGGAAGCACATCGTCGACAGGGCCAATAATATCTCAAACTGAATTTAGTGCCATCAGCCGATGAACTCAGATTAAGGCCCATATGATAGGGCTATATAATAATGCAACATAACTGATGCTGTAAATTAAATGAAAACAAAATTTTAATGTTGAATGTATTTTATACCAGCCAAACTCAAAGCTCCAGAGCCCTTTTGACTCAGGTCTCTACTCTCAAACTCTCAATTTAATGATGAAACAAGCCAGCTTAAATGCATGAAACTGGCAAGTATTGGCATCAGCATTGGCTAGTATGGCCTGACTAATTTCCGTAATTGATATCAGCTCTAGAGCCTCCACATCACGCTTCCCAAGCCTAGTGACACCTTGCTAACGACCTCCGTATGTGACATAGAGTACACTAAGAATTCCCGTTCTGAAGTCACAGAGACGCAAGGGAGAGAGCAATGCATCATTTGAGAAATATAAATCAAATAAGCAACAGAAATGATGAATGAGTTAATGCTGTTTTTCATGACCCCATTCACACAGTGAGCTTCAGGAAACACTGGCCAGCCCTCTGAACAAACAGGAATACTATTTTTAATGCACCTGTTCACTACTGGATGCTTAGAATTTAATTTGAACCAAAACACTCTACAGATAACTGATTTATGCTTCCCTGTGTTTGGAGGCTGAGGGATTGCAAGTGCAGCTCATGACTAAAATGTAATAATCTACTGTGCAGATTGGTTTTAGAAAAGGTGGCAGTGACAGCTTTGTTAATTACTTGCCTGCAGCATCTTTCTCTCTCTCTATTAGGATCAAATTATGCCAGATTTTTTAACTAAACTTCCACCCCAAAATATCTGCCGAAGTAGTACCTCAATCCCGAGCTTCCTTTCAACGGCGACCTTCAGCATGAAGCTGTACAGCTGTCCGCAAACCAGAACAGATCTACTGAGCAGATCTTACCCTTAGCCATCCTCCTAATTATCATAATCAACCTCATTTCATGTTAATATCCTCTTTTATGTTTTTCTGTGCTTCCACTGGGACAGGCAGAACGGTTCTGAAATAATGTGACTTTACATGTGAACTGTCTTAAAAGCCTTGTTCAAAGTACGCACAGTCAGGTTGGCCTGTTAAAACTGGGACATGCCACAGCATGATGCAGGATGTACGGTGGTTTCCCGTTTCATTCGGCAGCTCTGGGAGGTTGCAGGTTCCGACAGTACGACAGCAGTGTCTTTCTTCATCATGAGGCGCTTGCATTATCATTACAGAGCTGTCTCCGGAATAAATCCAGTACCAAAATACTCGCCAGAGGGAAACAGACATTTGAATCATGGTTATGTTTTGTCTATATTTACACTCAAACGTTTTAAACATTGATTTATTTGTAAGGGCCACAATTGCTGTCTCTTTTTTTCAAGCAGACAACCCTGGTGGAAAATCCAGCTATGACCAGTTTGAAATGATAAACTACCAACTGTTTAAAAATATATTTTGAGCTGGTCAAACCGTGTTGAGTTTGGAGCTGGGAGCGGGTGTACTACGAAATGAGATTATGGGGTTACTAAACTGGGTTTTCTGTACTTCGAAGCTGAGTTAAATCGGGGTATATCGCCGGGGCAACGTATGCTGCATGGCTAACCTGGTCCGGGGCAGGTTGTATTCAGGACAGAGCCATAGGAAAACAGTTGCGTCAATGGCGTGTCAAAAGACTAGGCGGTCAGGTGGTTCATATCGGTCATTGCATGCATGTATTCCTATTAGCAACATAATGATAAAACTGCATTTTATGGTGACTAGTTAACAATATATGCATAAATTTCCCGCATAGGCATTGCATGCCAACCTATATTGGATTTGTGTATGTCCTTACATGATTCCTGTAAAAACTATAGTCCAAAAATAACCCCAGATTGGTGTAATCAGTTTGCTATCTTTTTGACACATCCCTTGGCTAACCAGCATGTTGCTTGCTAGCTGTATTGCACTGCTTTTTAACTTCTAAGGTAGTCAGGAGCACTTAATGTAATCTTTACGACTTTCAGATAGAAGCCTAGGTGAGGAATGTCACGTAGTCAGCCTATGTTTATGAAACTAGTCAAAATGCAGGAGGAAGAAACTTTGAATAAGTGAATCAATAATGACAGAACTAAGAGTGCCAAAGTGTGACATCACTTCTGTTGAGTTCAGTGCCAGAAGAAAATATCCAGAATGAATTTCCCCATTGGGATTTCAACAACCTGCGGTTATAAGGCGCCTGACTTTAGTACAATTACGTGACTTCAATATGTTGTACATCTATGCCTCTTCTCTCAATCATGGCATTCCTGGGCAGTTTGGTTTGAAATTGTACAAATTAATCACTCCCGCTACTTTCGACAGTTATGTCCTAGAACTGTACTGATGTTCTCGAGTCACAGCAAAGGCATGCATCTTCTTTCTGGGTGAAAATATTTGCTGTAATATGTGTATATATTTTTTTATTTATTTAGTGAAAACCAGTGTTATGTTGTTCCCTGGTCTCCTCTGATCATTGAGTCAATTAGCCTAATGAACTTCTGAGGAAGCCCAGGTTGTTCCTCTACATTTAATGATATATTTAAACATGGCCCTATAGCCTACTGTATGAACGGCCTGCTTTACTGAACTTTTTCTTTAGCCTACTTTTCTGTAATGCCTATGCATTTGCATTGCAAAAATAGTAATAATAAAAACAAGTTTCCATTTTCCATTAATCTTTTTATGATTTGCAATCACATAATTTTAACGAGCTCTTGTTTTCTATTTGTATCTAGAAGATTAGAAAATGTGCAGACATCACATTCCATCCATATCACACACAATGTTAGGTATTGTAATGCAGTGTGGGAAACATGCCCTGGTATGTCTGGCCCACTCATTTCCACATGCCTTCTCCATGGCCTCGAAATGTTCCCATACATAAGGGTTGCGATTGTACTTCCTCACCGCCGTGCAGAGAACGTTTCTCAGTCGGGTTGAGGAATGGTGAAGGCAGAACTAACACAGAAAATCCAGGGTGGTCAGTGAACCAGAGCAGCACCATGGAAACGACGTTGTCCCAAACAACAGCATCGTGGGACTGCTCTGGCCGCCCTGGCTCCCCTTCTTCCTGCTGATGAATGTTGTTTTCCACATTATTTAGGAAGCAGTGAGGTGCGCTGTGTTGTAAGGCCCCAGGGTAGCATGGCGGTTGAGGGCGCTCCGCTGGCTAATAGTGCCACATTGGGCCACGTTGCCGCCTCGTTGTCCTGGCACCGCAACAATGGCCCGCTGGCCGATGATATTTCTTCTGCTTCTCCGGCTTTTCGTCAGGTTAAACCCCGCCTTGCCAACAAAGACATTCTTGGGGTTTGGCCAGAACATCAAGCTCAAAAAATTCTCTATAAAAATATTGTGTATATATTGTAAATTCAGTAAGGTTGGTACTTGAGCATGCAGTGAATACATACTTTACCATAATTAAAGATATTCCTTGCATACAGTAATTTACAGTAAGGCACAAAAGTACTTTGTAGCTCTTTGGGCAGCTTGTCCAGTTTGAGGATCCATTGTTCAAAACCACACAGACACTATTTATTGATCCTGAGATTCATGAACATGAATCTGGCCATTATTTTAATTAAGGCAGAATTAATCAGATGAGTCTGTCTTTTATTATTTTGAATTGTGGTATCTTGCACATCAATTATTCTGGTGAATGTAATTTTAATGTCTTTCTCATAACTTAAAGGTACAATAAGTAAGATTGTTGTTTTAAAACATTGTTACAAGACCAATGTAAATTCCTTCCCATCATTGAAAAAGGCTCACAGACATGTTTAATCTGCCTGTGTTAATAATCCTTAAATTTGGGTTTGACGGACCGATACTCTGCCAATGGGGTGGGGGGTGGGGGGGTTCAACGTCAGCGCGTTCACAGAGAAGGGAGAGAGATAAACAGTGTTGTGGTTTGAGGGTGTTTATTCCTTCTTTTGCATTACATTACATTACATGTCATTTGGCTGACACTATTATCAAAAGCGACTTACAGTTGTTTAGACTAAGCAGGAGACAATCCTCCCCTGGAGCAAGGGCCCAACAGCTGTATGGATCTTATTTTGGCTACACCGGGATTAGAACCACCGACCTTGCGGGTCCCAGTCAGTGCGGTTGCCCTTCTCTGTAATTTTTGAGAGCTGCAATGTTTTATCATGGTGCCAAGAGTCGAAAGATGGATCTATGGTGGACTGTTTCCACACATTTGGAAAGTTTGTCACTCATGTGGTAATTTGTTAAAAACTATTTTTAAATATTAAATATCATAAAGCCAGTGGAACTAGAAGCAATGAGCCGCATAAACATTTTTTACATAAATTGTTCTTACTTTTGTTTTTAATGAAAGCTCCTAACCAAACATGGGATTCATGCATGAAACATTTTGTGCTTATATCAGATATATGACATGATGAATGCCAGTTGTTCATAAATTTATGTCGCTGTCCACAAAATTATTTGCGTGGTACATAAAGATGGTACTCTTCTCCTACCTAAAACACATCACTGCTTGGGATTGACTGTATGTTGTGGGTCTTTATGTATCATTATCAATCATTGTCAGTTGCTTTTAACAAGAAACAAATTGTATGAGTTCCGAACAAGGTAACTAAGACAAAAACGGTGAAGTGTGAAAAATATTTTTGTAAACTGAAATAAAAATGTTTTTTTGGGAAAATAAAAGCCAAAATGAAATGAGCAAATGCATGAGGGCTGCATGGTGGAGCAGGGCTGCATTTGTGTGGCTTCACAAGAAGGTTAAAATCCCCACAAGGTCCTTTCTGTTTGCATGTTCTCCCTGTGTCCATGTGGGTTTCTGACAAGTACCCCTAAATTGGCCCGAAGTAAGAGTGTGTGAGTGAATGGTGTGTGTGCCCAGTGATTGACTGGTGGCCTGTCCAGGGTGGATTCCTGCCTCTCCCCCACTGCATGCTGGGATAGGCTTTAGTCTCCCAAATCTGATACACAATGTGTTTCATGACTGAGGCCAATCATGTAGCTAACCACGAATAATATCACTGTCAGGTTTATATATGAATGATCGCACCTGCACAAACCATGTTGGCTCCCACTTATGACACAGTTGCTACCACAATTATAATCGACCTTCATGATTGATGCTAAGCATTTACATAACATTTTAACAAACTGTCAATACTGTGCCTACATATCAAGTCTATCTAGCAATCACTTTAAATGTATAACAGTTCATAATCTCAATTTTTGGTGTGCTTATGGGCATACTGTCCGGGCTCAGGACAGGTGAACCAATCACAACCAGGAAGTTCACTGAATAGATGCTTTTATTCAGAGCCAGGGGTCAATCACTGACAGACAGAAACAGCAGGGATGATCAGAGACGGGGTCGATGTCACATGTGAGAGTCCAAACACAAAATGGCACTCCGATAAGGTGAAGGTACAGAAGGTAATCCAGAAATAGCAATCAAAAATTCCAGTCAGGCAATGACAGATCAAAACCAAGACAGAATCAGAATCCAACCAAGGTAGGGGTACACAAAACTGTTACAGGGGCTGTCAAAAACATCTCCAAAATCTGTATTATCGCACTTATACATTGTCTTCCAGCATTTGCCAATTGGGTATTGTTTAAGAGCGTAGGTCTATATTCTGCCATCCACATAGGCTCAACATATCCATCCATCCATCCATTATCTTAACCCGGTTATCCTGAACAGGGTCGCAGGGGGGCTGGAGCCTATCCCAGCATACATTGGGCGAAAGACCTGGACAGGTCGCTAGTCCATCGCAGGTTACACACACCATTCACTCACACACTCATACCTAATTTAGACAATTTAGACTCTCCAATCAGCCTAACCTGCATGTCTTTGGACTGTGGGAGGAAACCCACGCAGACACGGGGAGAACATGCAAACTCCACGCAGAGAGGCCCCGGCTGACCAGGATTCAAACCCAGTGCTACCCACTGCAACACATGTAGCTGCTTATTAGTAATTAGCAATAATGAAACAAGATCTTGTATCACATCATTTAAATGTAGATTACATCATTTAAATGTAGATTACATCATTTAAATTAATGTGCGTGCATGTTGGTTCTCATTACTACGGTCACAAGCCATGTTAACAACAATTTTAGTGCTGCAGCAACATCGGGGACCCTTGGCAAGATGCACCGGTGATTGACGAAAAGGGTTTGTGTAAGATTTGATAGAGCAGCATTCAATTTGCTGAATTGCAGGTCTTTCTGAACAACATTATTTGGGCTGGGAACTCGGCTGACAAGTCGAATGGCAAATCATACAGAGCGGGACAGATCCTTGTCGGAGGTGCGCGAAAGCTTGCGGGGAAGCAGGACGTTAAAACACTTTGCAACTTCTGTAATGGCTTGAAAGATGTGTTTGACAATGGCAGTGTACATTTGTGTAAAATACATTGCCTCTAAAATTCGCTGGCCTGCCAGCCAAGAGGGGGTAGGCGGAACCAAGGAGCAGATGTGACTGTTGCTAAGCCTATTAGCAATACGCAAAATGTTTTTGGGGGTAGTTCTCATAGGGTGACTGAAAGCTGGTGATAAACATAGGCAGGGAGCATATAATGTACATATTTAGTAACAGGTGAGGGAGGGGCCCCTACTGTATCTGGCACCCCCCCCCCCCACCCACCTTTGAAAAGACCTTGGGTATTCCAAACACATGTAAGAGTAGCCTCAATCAAAACCTCTTCTTTGGAGCAGCTCTCAGCGAATTAAAAATTAAGCGCTTCTGCAGTAATGTTATTGTTACATAGAAATGCCTATTCCCTGTTTTAAAGCACTTAACCATCTCCTGACTCTCCTTTTTCAGATGAATATAGAATAATATATCTTTACAATTTGACATCATTCCAACCACTCTGACTTAATTTTTTAACCTTGGCACACAATTTAATATCAGCTTGCTTATTTCCCACCGAGCCCTATTTCTCAATTGACGTTTCATAACATTACATTACAGTCATTTAGCAGACATTCTTCCAGAGGGACGTACAATAAAGTGCAAATCAAACCCAGGGACAAGTGCGTTGAGGACCCTAGAGGAAAGTACAGTTCAGTTTTCTGTCCAAACCTCTACCAAAAAGGATTTAGTAGAGATGTATTTATGATATGGATGCTTTTCTGTGACATTATTACATTACATACATACATTACATGGCTGGATCCAGGCCGGAGCCAGTACACGTGTCAGCAGGTGGAACCAGTTAAAATAAAACCAAATTTTTTTCAGTTTTTCCTGACAGCCAGTGAATACGCTGTAAAAGGTTGGTAAGGTTTAAAACTGGGAATCCAAGGTGACAATCAAGAAACGAAAAAGGACCCTGTCAGACAGCCCTCAAGGCCATGAGCCTGCAGTGGAGGAGGCAGGAGGGGTGTGGGGCCAACAACAGAAAGTCCCTGCTGCTTCAAAACACACAGGCAACGTCTTTAAACTCATCACAAGCCCTGCTCCTTGATTATTTATTTGAGTCGTTATGCTTGTATCTCATGCTTGTATCTACATTTGACTAGCTACTTCCCCAGTTCCCCAAGCTTTTGTTTGCCCTTGGCCAAGCATCGTAGAGCTGTCATTAGCCACTCTGTATATTTTGTATACTGCCGCTGTTAACAAAGTGAACAACTCTTGTAACACGTGAAACTGGGTAGGAAACAACCCGGAGAAATTTCTGAAATGTGTGATCTCTTAACCCTCCAGTTCACACCAGAAATTCTCCTGTGCTTGTCGCAGTTGCAGCTGTGGCTGAAGCCCCATGGAATGCCTACACTGTCAATGCTCCTATTCTCCACCACAAACAAGGCTGTATTTGAGAAAGCCAAAGCTTGGAAACGGCTTTGGACATCTTCACTGTACTCTCGTTGTCTGTTCTCTGGCTGCGTAAACAGAAGACATATCGGCTCCTCGGTTCTGACTGCGGTTTTGTCTGCTTGAAAAGTAGGAGGCGATGTTGACTGGGAGGGCTAAGGTTTGAAAGAGCTTGAGGAGCAAAGCAACATCTCACTCACCCTCATAATTAATCTGACTGTTACAATGCATTTCATCATGTGACACATTAAATCATTAGATTTCATTTCATCATTAGAATTCATTTTACCATTAGAATGCATTTTACCATATTTTTTTCACTTTTCACAGTCACATTTTATGCCTCCTAAAGTCCAACCCCACGCCATAGGAGATGGTACCAGCAACATTGTCTTCTTACAGGTAATTTTTCTTTTTTTTTTGTTAACCTCAAATACGTATTGCGAGTAACTGTGCTTGCTAACAGGGCTCTGGTGAAGAAATGACAAATATAAATGCTTTATCCTGGCCAAAAACCTTTTTCCTCTTGTTTGGGGAGATTTTGGGTACGTTTTTGGACCCCTAGATATGCAAGACCCTATGCTGTTGAAAATAGAGCAATTCCGTCCAGAAAATTATGTGGAAGTGAGTTTCATGAGTCAAAACAACGAAAATGTGTTGCAAAATATGTTTCTTTTATGATTTACCGCAATGCACAATTTATCTTTGGATTTGGAGATGCTAAGGGACACCAGAGTACACTGCTTACATTTTGCTTCATAGATCTTTAGTAGTTCTGTCCATCACCCTCAGATTTTACACACTTGTGGTTAAGGAGTTTAGTTCAGAAAATGTATAGGTTTACCTCCTACCCGTTTCTGATTCTTAGTATTTTTTGCATTTTCACCTACTTTGTTTTGTATTGGTAGCGCATGTGTCTCGGTGATGCCCGTCTCTGGAGTTGCGGGATCTTGAGCGGTGCAGGAAGGGGTTAATAAAGGCCACACACACGGAGGCGGTGATATCACCCACCGCCGCTCCCTGAAGCAATCAGAGAAAACCGAGCTGAGAGGGAGGAGGGACGGATTGGATTGTAGACCACGAGCGCTTTCGTTTACAGACGCAGGCCTAAGAGATGAGGGAGTCTCCACACAGGGTCTGTACTCAGGGAATAGAGGAGGTGTATCATTTCAGAGAGGATCTCGGCTTTTTTCCGTCCGTATCCTTCACGCCATATCATCTGCCCTCCAGCCGGGCCATGGGCACTGTGACCTCATGTGCCAAGGTCACACCCCTGCCACTCTGGCAAAAGCGCTGTCACTCAGAGCCATAAACCCCTCCCACTCCCTCGGGCGAGGCCAAGATTTTCTCACCAATTACAAGAACTCATCAAGGGAAGGTTACTTGCAATGGTTCACACTTAAAAAAAAAAAAAAAAAAGTCTCCTTTTGAGAATCTGACCAATGGCGAAGCTGACACACACCTGTTGTGGCCTATCACAGCTGCAGTATGTCCTGTTTCCAGGCAGAAAGGGGGCTCTGGAGATCTCTAGGTACTGGCTGAATGCAGACACAACATCTGAGTGTGGGGGGAATTCAGAGCTCCGGAATGGCAATGTGAGGAGGGACTTGGTTTTGTTCAGTTCTAAAGCTTTTAAGAAATGTGATTATTGTAGCTTGCGTGTGCGCGAATGTGATAGTGTGTGAGTGTTTGTGAGAGTTAAAGTATATACACAAAGTACACACACACACACACACACACACACAGTAATACACACACTCACACACATAGTAATACAAACACACATTGCAATACACACACACTGACACACACACTGACACACACATTAATACACACACACATAGTAATACACACACACTGACACGCACAGTAATACACACACACTCAAACACACATAGTAATACACGCTCACACATACATTGGCAGGCAGTGGTCGAGATCCAGCAAACAGGTATCACAGGGAACATCAGGTGTGTAATCACATGGCAGGTAAAAGTCCAAAACAGATTGTCAGTCCAAAAACAGGGCAGCGGGACAGAAATGCAACAATCCAAGAATCTCAAAAAACAAACAGAACAGAAAACTGACAGGAAAACAGGACGGGGAAGTGGAGGCTGGAATGGACCAGAGAACTAGCATAACAAAGAACTAAAGCTGATCAACTAGCAAAGAACAGAACAAACAGGCCGGTATAAATATACTGACAAACGGACTGAACGACGAACAGGTGTGGGTGCTAGGGAACAGATAACGAGGCGCAGGTGAGGAAGGAAATACATACAGCGACCAGCCACGACATTAAAACCGCCTGCTTAAACCTGCTTTTTTTATTAAACATGCTTGAGACTGTGTAAACTTGTCTACAAACACTTAATATTCAATTATATGATGTGTACTTATATAAGAAGATAATCATAAGCGAATTGCATTTTTAAATTAAAAGGGAAATCTTGTAAGCTCATTGGGAGACGATGCATTTGTTTTGTTTAAATATGTTGGTACGTACTGGTGTTCCTGATCACATCTATCTTAACAGGTGCTCCAGGACCTGTAGAATATTTCATATTCCACATTACATGCAGTACCATGTAATTCCAATGGATGGAAGAAGGGTGAAACTGATGTAGGATTAGATGCCATGCATTCTTTAATATGGTGGGTGCTCTTTATATTTTTTAAATACAAAATATTCTACAGGTCCTGGAGCATCTGTTAAGATAGACATCATCATTAACACAAGTACAGACCAAAATATTTAAATACCAAACTGCTCTGTTTTAGCCTGAGTCTACTAATGAGGAACACCTGCTTTTGGATGCTGAGCGGGGCTGGTGGTGCTTGCCAACCTATGCCTACAGTAATCGAATGTCTTTGCTGCACGGAGTGGGATTTACTGCTGCTGTCGATGGGAAGGCTCGATATCTCTGGCGAAGAGGAAAGTGCCGAAAGAGACTGTGTCACACTGAATGAGGTTTTTCAGCTATAACCAATCCTGGAGTTATTGAAACATTTTTCCATCTCCCAAAATAAATGGGAAATAACGTCCCAGGCCTGCTGGAGCTAATGGTCACTATCCATCGAGTAAGTGACATTTATCACCATATAATGCATTACAGTATTTGCCATTCATGAGCAAACAACAACAACAAGAATAATAATTTAGCTATATAGTGTTTTATATATTGCTATACGTGAAGTTGGTCTATCCCTGGAGAAATCTCTAAATGTGCGAAATACTTTTTTGGCATTCACCGGGTGAGTGAGTGCACTTTCAGCTCTACCTCGAAGGTGCGCGGATCACTGCACTCAAGCAGCAGAAGACGGAATGATACGTGTGTGTTCAGTGGTTAGAATTCCAACCGTTCTCTGAAACATCTCTCGTTTTTACCATTTTTACCATTTAAGTTGGAACGCCTTGTATGAAAAGCATTCAAGCACTCACCACAAACTCTTAACACCCTGGAGAGCAGGCTGCATCTTGGAGAGGGGTAGTTTGAAGTGGTAAATGCTTTGGCTTTTAAGTATATAATGTTTACACAAACTTCCGTAGGAATATTCCAGGAACATTGCTCACCCTGCAACTGGAGAAATCCATGTACAATTCCATGTACAACCATTCCACTCGTCTGGCAATTGAATGTTTAATTACAAAAAACACTTTTCACCAGCAGAAAGCAGCTTTCTTCACGCAAGCATGACATGGGACATAGCGATTGGCCAGAACTACAGTCTCTTGGCACTCTTTTGGCCTCTTTGAAGTGGAATCTGCCCTGCGTAAGACTCCAGATGCCAGCTGAAACTCTCTCCCTCTGCCACCATTAAAAGCCGGCACATCAGAAAGGCACACCAGAAAATGCTGGAGATATACTGTCGGTACATCTCCCCTCAGCTCCACATTGTTGTTTGTTAGGTACAATAGGTCATTTCGGACTGCTAACGGTCAAGAGAGGAATAGCAGCAACACACACCTTCAAACCACAACACTGTTTATCCCTCCCCCTTCTTTGTAAACATGCTGACATTGAAACGCCATTGGCTCTGGCAATTAGAACTAATTTTCAAACCAATGAGCTTGAATTATTGTACAGCTATAAGATGTTTTGGTACAGAGTGCCGGCCCGTCAACTGCATGTTTTCAAACCCGAATTTAAGGACTATAAACACAGGCAGAGGGCAAGTTAACATGTCAGTGAGCCTTATCAATAATAGGAAGGGATTTACAATGGTCTTGTAACAACATTTTAACACAAGAATCTTACCTATTGTACCTTTAAACCTTGGATTTCACCTTTTGGGCCTGAAAGCCCCTGTGTTCCTGGTACTTTCATACTTTTTCTGTTTGCCTATTGATGATGAAGTTGATGATGATGATGATGATGATGATGATGATGATGACAACAATGAAAGTAAACTTAAAATACTGTATAATAAAAGCAATAAGCCTTAAATAAGCATTAAATAGTTATATAAGTTTGAAAGGAAACCAAAAAATAGCCTTTCAAAAATTCATTTAAAGGAGTACTGTCATGCTTTTTTCAGTTGAGCTTATTTGGATTAAATGCTTAATTTATGTGTGTAGGCAGAGAGCTGTTCGTCATATCGCTCAGGCTAGCCAAGGTAGGTTTCCGTGAAATTTGTATGCTAAGGCTGGGAGTGTCATGTGATTGCCTGAATGGGTGGCCATCCATAAACTAGTGTTTGTTTTGAGAAGTTTTTGATGTCACTGGACGTGTTTGTTTTGAGAAGTTTTGCCCCATATTTAGGAAACGGCTACACTGACTGATTTTAAAAATGCCTACATTAATAATTTAAGCATTTAATCCAAATAAGCTCAACTGTGCTCCTTTAAAAGTCAGAGGGTCTGATTATATTGGCAGAATATACCATAGTCACAGCCCTAGACAGGAGTACATTCTCACTAATGGATTTAAAATGTGTGGCTGGGACAATGGGAGGGGGAGGGGGGCTTTTATAAGAACTTTTATATCATATTTATATCAGCATCTGAGGGAGCAGGTGGGTGGATGATCATAAGAGCTCTGCAATGCATCCTGGGACAGGGAATTAGAAAGAGTTTTGATGAGTTTGTCGCCTTGCGGCACTGCACTGAACTGAGATCTGACCTGTGTTCGTTTCGGCCCGATGTGAAGACCTAACCCTGACGCTCACACAGAACCACGTAGGGCGGCCATCGTTCCATCGTTACAGTTTTCTGCTACATCCAGAGCCCAGCAGCACCGTGCGCAAACACATCACATCTCGCAAAGCCACACACACCACGCCTTGTGATTACACACAGCAGCTACTCTTTCAAATTGTTCATTTATTTAACACCATGGTGAAATACATTAAGTCAAGCTCAGTAATCCGGGCCCACTGGTTTTTTTCTTCCACTCTGCCTTGTTGAAAAGCTTATCTGTTTCCTTCATTTTTCAGTTATACAGTTCTTTCAGCTTTTCATAATAAAACAGATTTAGGAAAACAGATTATTCGTGGATGACATACCTACACACTTCCCCAAACTTTCAGGGCTTCTTTCCAAACAGAGAACCGAGACCAAATACAACTGTCAATCGAGTGGCTTACTGGATGCTTTTTTCTGCACAGACACACAATAAAATAAATCACAGAAGGCAACAAATGCTAAGATTACTGATTACATATATCCTTATAGGGCAGGGGTCAGCAACCCTGGTCCTGGAGAGCCGCAAGGTGTGCTGGCTTTCGTTGTTACTTGGCATTAATTGATCATTGAAAGCCGTTGATTACACAGTTAACTCACCTCACCTGGTTTCTTGGGTCTGAATCGGTTGCTTATTTTAAGGTGGAGACGAAAGCCAGCACACCCTGCGGCTCTCCAGGACCAGGGTTGCCGACCCCTGTTATAGGGGAACCCTTTTTGGTGCCATGTAGAAAAATTCCAAGGAGAACCCCTCAGTTCTACATGCAAACCTTTGTAAAAGGTTGTACCTGTAACCTGTTGACGGGGGCTCTCTAGGGAACCTAACAGAGAGGTCTCCATGGTACATCCCCATCTCCATTAACAGAAAGGCTACACCAGTGCCCACGGGAGCCCATGGAATGCTGGGTCTTTGGAACACAGGACATTTAAAAATATGTATTTGACACAAATTCACTGGCATTCCAGCTATAATATGCCATAATATGTCGCTCATAATTTTATGATATTTTATACATACAATTGTATTAGAGAAGTGGGTTGAAATAAGCTAATGATTTGGCTTTCTGTGGCAAAAAAGGCTAATAATAAAAACCCAAGGAGTGAGGAGTTTTAATTACTCATGTTGCACAAGCCACAGTGCAGTATCAGAACTACATTTTTGGGCAGGCCTGTGAACAGGTAGGCAGGCTGACAATGTGGCAAGGGCGGGAATACATTTTGGGAATACAATTAAGGGAATACATTTTGGCGCTATGCCTCACTCCAGTCCTCCTTGGAGCTGAATCTATTGTACACTAATACTGTCATAGGGTGATGACATCTACAGCACTACTGTAATACTGTCATAGGGTTATGACTACAGCACTACTGTAATACTGTCATAGGATTATGACTACAGCACTACTGTAATACTGTCATAGGGTTATGACTACAGCACTACTGTAATACTGTCATAGGATTATGACTACAGCACTACTGTAATACTGTCATAGGGTTATGACTACAGCACTACTGTAATACTGTCATAGGATTATGACTACAGCACTACTGTAATACTGTCATAGGGTTATGACTACAGCACTACTGTAATACTGTCATAGAATGATGACATCTACAGCACTACTGTAATACTGTCATAGGGTTATGACTACAGCACTACTGTAATACTGTCATAGGGTTATGACTACAGCACTACTGTAATACTGTCATAGGATTATGACTACAGCACTACTGTAATACTGTCATAGGGTTATGACATCTACAGCACTACTGTAATACTGTCATAGGGTTATGACTATAGCACTACTGTAATACTGTCATAGGGTTATGACTACAGCACTACTGTAATACTGTCATAGGGTTATGACTATAGCACTACTGTAATACTGTCATAGGGTTATGACTACAGCACTACTGTAATACTGTCATAGGGTTATGACTACAGCACTACTGTAATACTGTCATAGGATTATGACTACAGCACTACTGTAATACTGTCATAGGGTTATGACTACAGCACTACTGTAATACTGTCATAGGGTTATGACTACAGCACTACTGTAATACTGTCATAGGGTTATGACTACAGCACTACTGTAATACTGTCATAGGGTTATGACTATAGCACTACTGTAATACTGTCATAGGGTTATGACTACAGCACTACTGTAATACTGTCATAGGGTTATGACTACAGCACTACTGTAATACTGTCATAGGATTATGACTACAGCACTACTGTAATACTGTCATAGGGTTATGACTACAGCACTACTGTAATACTGTCATAGGGTTATGACTACAGCACTACTGTAATACTGTCATAGGGTTATGACATCTACAGCACTATTGTAATACTGTCATAGGATCATATAATGATACAAAAAAAAATCAGATCAAGTCCATTGGTCATCTCTTTAAATTGCTGGAATTGAAATCTGTCCTTAAGGTATGTTAGGGGTGTCAATTTATGCTAATCACAAGTACAGTGTACACACTTTTTGTTTATGATTGATTGGTATTTAACAACATACACACACGGATACGGAAAAAAAGCTGTGTCTACACGGTTTTATAAAACTTTGTTAAGTTTGGTTCTGATCACACATACATTTGCACACAGATTTACAGAATAGAGTAAATGTTTCTCCTGTATGCCGACTATCTGCTACCATCTGCTGCATTCCAACTCTGAAAAATTAATAAACCTGCCTCAACACTACCTCTGTTTTACTTTTACTGGCAGAGGATTCATCAAGGGTCAACACAGAACCATATGCCGTACCAAAGACTCCTTTCAGAACATTTCCTTCATAGTGCACGGTCCCTAACAATTCAAAAAAAACCTTTCTCAAAAGCCTACCAGCATCCATATCTAAGAGCCCCTTTTTTCTAAGAATGTCCAGAGCAACATCAGGTGGAAAGTGACAAATAATAAATCATTCAGGAGGAAGGTTCTGTTTTGGTGATCTTAATTCGGGAAAATAGCATCAGCTTTCACACCTGTTAAACCACGATAAGATTCTGCAAATCAGTATGAGGAAATAAAAGGGTGAAAACTTTCAAATGCAGCAGGGGTGTTTATGAGCTTTCTGTCACCCGGCAGCCGGTGATCAGGCTTGCCGGTGCAGGAAACCAATTAACTGATGAATACTGAATGGGATGAATACTGAATGGGATCCGGCTATTTATAAGAAATATCCATAAACAAAAAGAAAAAATGCACTGTAGGGTTTAACAGATTCACAAGAACAATCTCTCTCTCTTTCTCACACACACACACACACACACACACACACACACACGAACATACAATACACAATGCAATAGGCATGCAAATACACACACCAACACACACATACAATAAACATAAAATACACATACCTACATACATGCAGCGCATAATAATTTGGACAGTGGTACTTTTGGCTCTGTTCTCCAGCACATTGGATTTTAAATGAAACAATGAATATGAGTACACTCAGTGAGCAATTTATCAGGTATTTATTACTTATTTTTTAGACTTATTGGTCTTCTGTTGCTGTAGCCTATCCACTTAAGAGGTTTGATTTGTTGTATATTCAGAGATTCTCTTCTGCATACCACTGTTCCAATGTGTGGTTATTTGCATTACTGTCACCTTCCTGTCAGCTTTGACCAGTCTGGCCATTCTCCTCTGAATTCTCTCATTAACAACGCATTTTTGCTTACAGAATTGCTGCTCACTGGATGTTTTTTTGTTTTTCGCACCATTCTCTGTAAAGTCAAGAGACTTGTGCATCAAAATCCAATGGGATTTCTGAGATATTCAAACCTCCTTGTCCGGCACCAACAATTATTCCACGGTCAAAGTCACTTAGATCACACTTCTCCATTCTGACATTTGATCTGAAAAACAGCTGAACCTCTTGACCACGTATTCATGCTTTTATGCATTTAGTTGCTGCCACATGATTAGCTGATTAAATATTTTGATTAACAAGCTGGTGTACAGGTCTACCTAATAAAGTGCTCTGTGAATGTCTGTGCAGACTGTCAGCTTTAATTTCAGGGTATTTACATCTGAGCGGATAATTTATACTTTTGGGGACAAAACGTAACTGGAAAGTTGGCTGCTCAGCTGATTCTGATTTGTCAGGTGCATTCAGTCTCTTCCTTAGTGCATGTATAAGAAAGCTTTCAATATCTAGTCTTGATTCTAGGCTTTTGATTGCCAATAACAGACTCCAAAGACAAAGTCAGAGATGCAGGGCAAACTATAGGCTTACCAAAAGAAACTGTTTTAAACATCATTAAGAAGAAAGATAGAAAGATAGTCCATTGAGGGGCTGGCAGGCTAAGGAAGAACTCTACATTTGATGACCGAAGAGTTCTCACCCTAATGAAATAACACTGCCAAACACCTGCCAAACAGATCAGAAACACTCTTCAGGAGGCAGGCTTGGGCGTGCCAGTGACTGCTCTCTACTGGAGATTTCACAAACAGATATACAGAGGATATACAGAGGATACACTGCCAGATGCAAACCACTAGTTGGCTGCGTTACAGTTTGCTAAGTAGTACACAAAAGACCCTGCAGAATTGTGGAGTCCAGAAGCAAATGAATAAATGATGCATCTTTGTCCCAAACATTACAGTCTGCACTTTCAGCTCATTTTCATTGATTCATTTCAAATCCAATGTGCTAGAGTACAGACCCAAAGGAACATTGACTGCACTCACAAAAATACATGCACAAACTATGTATGTATGCATTATAGACAAGCAGACATTAAAAGTGTTCAAACACACCAGCGCCGAATGGCATGTCCTGGAAGTCCCCGGTCGCCTCAGAGTGGCAGAGTGGTGTCGGTGGGGGAGCGGGGTCTAAGCGGGCTTTATGGGACACTGCGTGTTTCAGAGTGTTCATGGGACACTGCGTGTGTCTGAGTGTTCATGGGACACTGCGTGTGTCAGAGTGTTTACGGGACACTGCGTGTGTCAGAGTGTTTACAGGACACTGCGTGTTTCAGAGTGTTTACAGGACACTGCGTGTGTCAGTGTTTACAGGACACTGCGTGTGTCAGAGTGTTCATGGGACACTGCGTGTGTCAGAGTGTTCATGGGACACTGCGTGTGTCAGAGTGTTTACAGGACACTGCGTGTGTCAGAGTGTTCACGGGACACTGCGTGTGTCAGAGTGTTTACAGGACACTGCGTGTGTCAGAGTGTTCATGGGACACTGCGTGTGTCAGAGTGTTCACGGGACACTAGATGTGTCAGAGTGTTTACAGGACACTGCGTGTATCAGAGTGTTCATGGGACACTACCTGTGTCAGAGTGTTTACAGGACACTGCGTGTGTCAGAGTGTTCATGGGACACTGCGTGTGTCAGAGTGTTCACGGGATACTACCTGTGTCAGAGTGTTTACAGGACACTGCGTGTATCAGAGTGTTTACGGGACACTGCGTGTGTCAGAGTGTTTACAGGACACTACATGTGTCAGAGTGTTTACAGGACACTGCGTGTGTCAGAGTGTTTACAGGACACTGCGTGTGTCAGAGTGTTCACGGGATACTACCTGTGTCAGAGTGTTTACAGGACACTGCGTGTATCAGAGTGTTTACGGGACACTGCGTGTGTCAGAGTGTTTACAGGACACTGCGTGTATCAGAGTGTTCACAGGACACTGCGTGTGTCAGAGTGTTTACAGGACACTGCGTGTGTCAGAGTGTTCATGGGACACTGCGTGTGTCAGAGTGTTTACAGGACACTGCGTGTGTCAGAGTGTTTACAGGACACTGCGTGTATCAGAGTGTTCACGGGACACTACATGTGTCAGAGTGTTCATGGGACACTGCGTGTGTCAGAGTGTTTACAGGACACTGCGTGTATCAGAGTGTTCACGGGACACTACATGTGTCAGAGTGTTCATGGGACACTGCGTGTGTCAGAGTGTTTACAGGACACTGCGTGTGTCAGAGTGTTAATGGGACACTGCGTGTGTCAGAGTGTTAATGGGACACTGCGTGTGTCAGAGTGTTTACAGGACACTACGTGTGTCAGAGTGTTCACGGGACAATGCGTGTGTCAGAGTGTTTACAGGACACTGCGTGTTTCAGAGTGTTTACAGGACACTGCGTGTGTCAGAATGTTCATGGGACACTGCGTGTGTCAGAGTGTTCATGGGACACTGCGTGTGTCAGAGTGTTTACGGAACACTGCGTGTATCAGAGTGTTCACGGGATACTACATGTGTCAGAGTGTTTACAGGACACTGCGTGTGTCACAAGTGTTTACAGGACACTGCGTGTTTCAGAGTGTTTACAGGACACTGCGTGTATCAGAGTGTTCACAGGACACTACATGTGTCAGAGTGTTCATGGGACACTGCGTGTGTCAGAGTGTTTACAGGACACTGCGTGTGTCAGAGTGTTTACAGGACACTGCGTGTGTCAGAGTGTTCATGGGACACTGCGTGTGTCAGAGTGTTCATGGGACACTGCCTGTGTCAGAGTGTTTACAGGACACTGCGTGTATCAGAGTGTTCATGGGACACTGCGTGTGTCAGAGTGTTCATGGGACACTGCGTGTGTCAGAGTGTTTACAGGACACTGCGTGTTTCAGAGTGTTCATGGGACACTGCGTGTTTCAGAGTGTTTACAGGACACCGTGTGTCAGAGTGTTTACGGGACACTGCGTGTGTCAGAGTGTTTACAGGACACTGCGTGTGTCAGAGTGTTTACAGGACACTGCGTGTTTCAGAGTGTTTACAGGACACTGCGTGTGTCAGTGTTTACGGGACACTGCGTGTGTCAGAGTGTTTACAGGACACTGCGTGTATCAGAGTGTTCATGGGACACTGCGTGTGTCAGAGTGTTCATGGGACACTGCATGTGTCAGAGTGTTTACAGGACACTGCGTGTGTCAGAGTGTTTACAGGACACTGCGTGTGTCAGAGTGTTTACAGGACACTGCGTGTGTCAGAGTGTTTACAGGACACTACGTGTGTCAGAGTGTTTACGGGACAATGCGTGTGTCAGAGTGTTTACAGGACACTACGTGTGTCAGAGTGTTTACGGGACAATGCGTGTGTCAGAGTGTTTACAGGACACTGCGTGTTTCAGAGTGTTTACAGGACACTGCGTGTATCAGAGTGTTCACGGGATACTACATGTGTCAGAGTGTTCATGGGACACTGCGTGTGTCAGAGTGTTTTTACGGGACACTGCGTGTGTCAGAGTGTTCACGGGACACTACATGTGTCAGAGTGTTCATGGGACACTGCGTGTGTCAGAGTGTTTACAGGACACTGCGTGTGTCAGAGTGTTTACAGGACACTACGTGTGTCAGAGTGTTCATGGGACACTGCGTGTATCAGAGTGTTCATGGGACACTGCGTGTGTCAGAGTGTTCATGGGACACTGCGTGTGTCAGAGTGTTTACAGGACACTGCGTGTTTCAGAGTGTTCATGGGACACTGCGTGTTTCAGAGTGTTTACAGGACACCGTGTGTCAGAGTGTTTACGGGACACTGCGTGTGTCAGAGTGTTTACAGGACACTGCGTGTGTCAGAGTGTTTACAGGACACTGCGTGTTTCAGAGTGTTTACAGGACACTGCGTGTGTCAGTGTTTACGGGACACTGCGTGTGTCAGAGTGTTTACAGGACACTGCGTGTATCAGAGTGTTCATGGGACACTGCGTGTGTCAGAGTGTTCATGGGACACTGCGTGTGTCAGAGTGTTTACAGGACACTGCGTGTGTCAGAGTGTTTACAGGACACTGCCTGTGTCAGAGTGTTTACAGGACACTGCATGTGTCAGAGTGTTTACAGGACACTGCGTGTGTCAGAGTGTTTACAGGACACTACGTGTGTCAGAGTGTTTACGGGACAATGCGTGTGTCAGAGTGTTTACAGGACACTGCGTGTTTCAGAATGTTCATGGGACACTGCGTGTGTTAGAGTGTTTACAGGACACTGCGTGTTTCAGAGTGTTTACAGGACACTGCGTGTGTCAGAGTGTCTACAGGACACTGCGTGTTTCAGAATGTTCATGGGACACTGCGTGTGTTAGAGTGTTTACAGGACACTGCGTGTTTCAGAGTGTTTACAGGACACTGCGTGTGTCAGAGTGTCTACAGGACACTGCGTGTTTCAGAGTGTTTACAGGACACTGCGTGTGTCAGAGTGTCTACAGGACACTGCGTGTTTCAGAGTGTTTACAGGACACTGCTTGTGTCACAGTGTTCATGGGACACTGCGTGTGTCAGAATGTTTACGGGACACTGCGTGTTTCAGAGTGTTCATGGGACACTGCGTGTTTCAGAGTGTTTACAAGACACCGTGTGTCAGAGTGTTTACGGGACACTGCGTGTGTCAGAGTGTTTACAGGACACTGCGTGTTTCAGAGTGTTTACAGGACACTGCTTGTGTCACAGTGTTCATGGGACACTGCGTGTGTCAGAGTGTTTACAGGACACTGCGTGTTTCAGAGTGTTCATGGGACACTGCGTGTTTCAGAGTGTTTACAGGACACCGTGTGTCAGAGTGTTTACGGGACACTGCGTGTGTCAGAGTGTTTACGGGATACTGCGTGTGTCAGAGTGTTTACAGGACACTGCGTGTTTCAGAGTGTTTACAGGACACTGCGTGTTTCAGAGTGTTCATGGGACACTACGTGTTTCAGAGTGTTTACAGGACACTGCGTGTGTCAGAGTGTTTACAGGACACTGCGTGTCAGAGTGTTTACAGGACACTGCGTGTCAGAGTGTTTACGTGTCTCCTGGCTCAGTCACAGAAGCTCACTTGGGCCGCGTGGGGGGAGAGCGCAAAGTGGGGAGCGTTTATCAGCGTGAAGACAGCAAGGTTTCACAGACGGCACTAATTAAACATGGATAAAAGCCTGTTTATCACACAGCTTATGAGACGCAGTTTAATTGCTTCCACTCATTATCCCGCCTTCCTTCAGAAATCTGCTCCTGCTGTCAGTGGTGTTCCGTTTCTGTTCGCACCCTTCACCGACACCTGACTGGGCCTATCCTGAATCGCACGGTAAGACCTGACTGCGTATGTCACTGAAACGCACGGTATGACCTGACTGCGTATGTCACTGAATCTCACACAGTAACACCTGACTGTGCCTGTCCCTGAATCTCCCACAGTAACACCTGACTGTGCCTGTCCCTGAATCTCCCACAGTAACACCTGACTGTGCCTGTCCCTGAATCTCGCACAGTAACACCTGATTGTGCCTGTCCCTGAATCTCATGGAACCTTATAGGTACATAAAATTGTACCCCAAGCAAACAATATATGGTTAATTTGCACCTGTTTGGAAACATTACTGTACTTTCAGGGTACATTTGGGGACTGTGATCCTTGAAGAACAAAGATGTACAATACTTCCACTGTTACTTTATTTCTGAGAGTCTGTGCATGTTTTTTGTCTCGATTTGTGTGCCTCTTTTTCAGTAATATGCAAAATAAATAACTCATTCCTGTCAAAAGGCTTACATCTGCATTTAGGCATTTGGCAGGCATTCATACACAGCTTGTCTTCTTCTGCAAACAATTCATTATATATTCATTATAAAGCGGAATACTTTCCTGAAATTATTCTGGCTAAGCATTCTCCTCAGGGCTACCACGGCTGTGTCCATCTGGGAATTAAACCTGCAAACCCTCCTGAGCTCCAGTCCCAGTTCCTTGCCATTCTGTTACATTACTGTGGCCAGCGTTTCACACACCTTACCTGACCCAGGTGTGAGGGGGGCGTTACATTACTGTGGCCAGCGTTTCACACACCTGACCCAGGCAAGTGAAATCGACGCTGTGCAGACAGACACAGAATATCAATGATATACAGCAAAATTCTCCTGGGTCTCTCCTAACTGAAATGGAATCGAACATGGGTCCTCTCTGCCCGCTAATGGCAAATGTATTAGCAACATTCCGACATGAATTCCAGAAGCCGATTCTCTGGAGTCCAAACCAAAAAGGCTCCAATGATCAATAGGCTAAAAATGACTACAAGTGCACGGTGCGCTGAATCTTTTCCACACCGCGCAGAGCAGACTATCCACCACACGTCCCTCTGTAGAGCGAGACACTCCCTGTTTGTGTGGAAAGAATATCCTTAAACCCCAATCCGCCGTGTATTCCCGCTTCAGATCGGCTTCTGCCTTCCCGAGTTAAAGGTTCCTCAGCTTACCTTTATTCATGAGAAAGGAAATTACTTTATTAAAATAAACTCATATACAGCTATTTTCATAATTGCATTTTGATAAACTGAAAATATTAAAATGCACTTTATGAAATGTATTAAAAGCAGCCCTTATATCTTGTCAGATCCTGCAGTCTAGATCATGCTATAGGAACAGCAGAACATCGTATACACATAATCTTTCAGGGGCGGGATGAAGCCATCTCGCCATAGAGGTCAACTCAATGCTACATGCAGAACAGATCCATCGCTAAAGCAATGGCATCTTAAAATGGGTTATACACATAGAACCGTGAGTTTTAACTTGACCCCAAACATAAAAGCAGCCATAAAATCTTAACATAATAGGAGGGTTAAGGTACATGACTGGGACCCGGAAGTCTGGTGGTTCAAGCCCTGGTGTAGCCACAAGATCTGCACAGCTGTTGTGTCCTTGAGCAAAGCCCTTAACCCCACATTGCTCCAGGGGGGCTTGTCCCCTCGTTAGCCTAATCAGCTGTAAATTGCTTTGGATTATTATTTTATTACATACAATTATGCCTAATGCGTAATACAATGGCCATGTGTAATGTGCAATTAGACAATGAGGAAGACAAAACAGACAATAGACATCCATTCATGAAACGCTGTGATTTTGTACAGAACCCAAACCCCCCTCCCCCCAGCTCGCTCTTTTACGCTGTGGCTGACTACTTCAGAACTTGGCGAACTTCCTGCATTTGTGTGAGTGCGTGTGAGTGTGCGTGTGCGTGTGCGTGTATGTGCGTGCGTGCGTGTGTGTGTGTGTGCATGTATGAGTATCTGTGTCTGCGTCCTTCAGTTTGAATGTGCAGATGCGCATTTGAAGTGCGTGTATAGATGTCTTTATATGTGCCTGAATGCATTTGTGTACATATCGCCCTTGTGGCCCTGTTGGTACTGGGCAATGTGGACTGGGTCTTAGGACGTTGTGGCCCTGTTGGTATTGGGCAATGTGGACTGGGTCTTAAAACTTTGTGGCCCTGTTGGTACTGGGCAATGTGGACTGGGTCTTAAAACTTTGTGGCCCTGTTGGTACTGGGCAATGTGGACTGGGTCTTAGGACTTTGTGGCCCTGTTGGTATTGGGCAATGTGGACTGGGTCTTAGGACTTTGTGGCCCTGTTGGTACTGGGTGTACTAGACAATGTTGCATAAATGTTAGAAGAACTACATTGCTAAGAAAATGAAGTATCATTCATAAACCTACCACACATGCTCAAATGTTTACCATATATGGACACTGCCCACACTGTAGTGTTCAGATTTCATTTCTCAATAAACATGACAAGCATATTTCTCAAATATTTTAGCCTGAAGTGACTGTAGCATAATAAACTGAAACTAGGATGAAAATGGAAAATGGACGAGTTCACAGACGTAGCGGTGCTGGTTATACAGTAGGGGGCCTGAATATGCTTCATCTGCTCATTTATCATTCACTGCATCCCATCCAAAAAAAGGCCTCTCAATTCAACAAAACACTGACAATGGCTCTCAAACAATTTAACCATTTAGTTTAAAATATTCCATAGAAAAGGCTGTTTTAACATCCTTTTTGTGTCTACCAGTGGCACTCAACAGTCACATTTCCAGTTATGTGAGCATTGATTTGTGCATGTATAGTACAAATTCCGTTTCATCCATCCTTTGTACCAATACACAGAAAAATGTCTGCTGTCAATTTAAATCAATTTAAAGACTTGCGGTTGCAGTTCGCTGCAGTTGCACACCGGGGACCGGGGTTCGATTCCCAGTCCTGCCAAAAGCCAAGTTTGGCTCACGTGGAGCGGCATAATTGGCTCTCCGCTCCAGAGGGAGGGTCTTGGCGGGTTAGCTGATTGCTGCACAATAAGCGCCTCGTCTTGAAGGCGTGTCGCTCTTCCTCGGCCCGCCAGGAAGACTAACTCCAATTAGAGGGGGGTACAATTGGCTACTGAATTTGGAGAAAATTCATAAAATCAATTTAAATCTGCAGTAAAGTGCAAAAATCTGGGCGCTCCTGGTTTAAATGTCTGTTAGAGAGAATCTGTATGTGACTGAAAGCAAATTAAATTTTTAATTTTAAAGCAAGATTGTTTTTTATTATGATTTTTTACTGTTTACTAATTATTAAAAAAACGGAAAACCCTTTTTGATTATTCTTTGTCACTTTTTAAAAAGATGTTTACTTGGGCCCAGACCACTTACTTACTTACTTGTTACGACTTCAGTGAGCCAGGGGAGTATAATTCCAGGGCTGAACTTTTAATTCTGGAGTAACTCCATGCCTTCTAAAGTATCCAGCCTTCTAAAGCTGTTCTGTCTGGTGTTAAAAACCATAGGTTCCCTCAAAACAGGAGGATTTCAGAATGAAGATGGTTCATTTTCACCAAGAAAGAGAAGGCTACAAATACTCTCTTAATGTTTCAAACTACCTATTTCCACTGTCAGAAACATTATAATAAAATGGAAGAAAAATGGAACAGTTGAAGACAAGGCAAGTTCGGGAAGACCAAGAAAGATTTCAGATAGAATGGCCTGAGACCACGGGTGCGTTCGTAAATCTGCTAGAAAATTAACTGATTTCAGAGCGCTCTATGATGTTGAACCCAGACCGCTCTGAAATCAGTTAATTTTCTAACAGTCAGTTAATCGTGTTAACATCAACGTTGATGTTACCTAGCTTTCTGTAGCTTACGTTAGTGATGTTGACAGTAGATTTTGATTTAAGAGGTTGCCATTTTCATCTTTTAAAATTAGTTCAAATGAATGTTAATTCATCGCCCATGTATCAACATGATTATTACCCATTCTGTTACACGTAGATGTGTGTTGAATAACACTGGCTGGATTACCAAACACGGCGCAAACATCGCATTTTGCGATGACTTCCTCCGCTATGTTTAGATTGGAATGTTGGGACGTTGGTCAGGCAGGGCGGCCAGTGTGTAAGCTGTCACGCCCCCTGCTCCATTTGATCATTTTCCTATTTTTGCCTTCCAGCAGGATGACTGGTGGGCGTGGTCCCTCCACAAGCGGCACCTGGAGCTGGTTTAATTCCAGGATAAAGGAGCTCCAGTGTCGCTGCTTGGGGGGCAAAACAAATAAAATAAAATATTATTATTAATAATAATAAAATAATAATAGTAATAATAATAATAATAATAATAATATCATCATCATCTCACACCTGTCGCAGGACAGACGTCTTGGTTTGCGTTTTGCACCGTCAACAGTGCAACACCAACTACATTCAACACTGCTGTCACACTGATCTTTCATACATAATTGCAATTTACTTGAAATAAATAATTGGTTATCCTGCAAGCTTGATGTCGCATGTCTCATTTTCTAAAATGACTAAAAGGAGCCAGTCGTAACAGGAAAGTGGGTTTAATCCACATCCCTTTATGTTATTCAGTTCGCTGTTGGCATATTTTTGTTTTGCGACCATAAATGTCGGATGTCTTACTCCTTACGTCCAGGAATGTGATTCAGTACGTGGGAAGTAGTGTCGTTTAGTTGGCAATTACGTTAAGGAAGCAGTTTTGCTTGATTTACCTGTTGCAGGAGACACGCACTGTGTAAAAAAATAAGGGATAACTTGAACTTTTGGGTAAATTGTTTTAAAATGTTGCATTGCACGCCCTGGTTTAGGAGGAACGTGTCAAGTGGAAAAACTCTTCGAATTATATTCGCTTAATTTGGAACACCTGCGCATTGAGTGTGAGAATTAAAAGTCGGTCTGAGTCCTGCAGCCTAGTATTGTCTGTCAAGAAAAATAAAAGGGCTTAACTTAAATTTAAATTCTTATGTTTGTGCGCTATCATAGCGGATTGAAGACGGGTGATGGTGAGTGTCCTGTGTGTTGACATGCAAATTGTTTTGGAGCTGTGTTAATAAGCCCCTGTTAGGTTGTAGCGACATATCCTGTTTTGGGGTATCCTTGAGCGAATTGGTAAATTGTGTGTTTTAGTGTGACTGCGCAGACGGCATTTGTCCTGAGTTCACTTCCGTAGTGTGGAACACAGTTTATCAATTGAACACTGCGACGTGCTATTGGGTTATGTGATTAAATTATCCCACTGCAACGTTACATGAAGACAAGGGTTGGGCGAAATGGTTAGTTTGATTACAAGCAGTTTTGGGGTTGCTCCGGTTGCTTTGTCTTAATCACACTGCATATCGCTCCTCCGTCTTTCGTATTTGTAACAGGAGAATAGTACGAAGTTTGTTCTGGTACGGTGTTTCAGCAATAAAAACCGTGCTTTTGCCTTGTTAGTCTAATCGTCACAACGGCTGGTGATCTTGACATAAGTGAAAGCAATAAGGTAAAAACGTTTTTGAGGGAACCTTCTAATAGTATTTTTCGGTCCTTTAATGTGATAGAGCTGAGACAGCTTGTGGTGTATTGGAATGGTAATGGCCAAGGGCTGAGAAAAGCGGAGTTGCAACGACTGGTTCGGCGAGTAGCCATTTGTAATGATGTTCCATTCGAGGCTGTAGATTTAACGTTCGATGGTACAGACATTCCGTCCAGTGACAAAAGCTGGGAATAGACTTTACCTGAAATTGTGTTAAAAGAACGCGAGATGGCATTACAAGAAACCGCATTAGAAAGGGAATTGGCCTTGAAAGAAATAGCTTTAGAAAGGGAATTGGCCTTAAATGGGAAAACATTGCAGCTGAAAATTTGGCAATGGAACGTGAGAAATTGCTAGAGCAACGTCAATCACGTGCGAATTTATTGGCAAGGCCAGACTTGGATATTGCAATGATTGGTTCCATGTTGATGGAGGATGGTTCTATGTCACGTGGCCTGTCCAAGCCTGACCTCACACAAACTCCTCAAATTTAGTGAGGAGGACCCTGATACTTTCTTTGTGCTGTTTGAAGGCTATGTCTTGTAGGTGGCCAGAGGATGACCAGACAATGTCCTGTTCTGCTGTAAAAGCTGCTGTCCTCAAAGCCTATGAGCTCGTTCCAGAAGCTTACCATCAGAGGCGGGCTGAAAAAGATTGATTTTGCACAAGAATTATTACTCCAGTTTTCATGTTGGCGTACTGCAACAGGTGCTGACGCATTAGAAAATCCGTGATTTGATAGCACTGGAACAGTTTAGAACTTCAGTTCCCGATTCTGTTGTGGTTTATGTTACCGAGCGACAAGCACGTACAGCGTCTGAAGCAGCCGCGTTCGCGGAGGATTCGCGTGGCGGGTTTGCCACTAGCCGTTCTGGGAACAATGCATTTCGGAATGATTCTCGGTCTCGGTCCTTTAAGCCCTTTGCTGGGGGGTAGGGAAAAGATGTTGCTGTTAGCTTGATCCTACAAGGGTTTGCTGGAAAGGTGATTGTCCCAATAAATTTGGCCAGCCTAAAAACAGGAATCCCTCAGTGCATACTGGTCAGCCTGCTAAACCAGTGGGTTTGGCAGCAGCAACATACTGCCCTAACCCTAACCTGTCTCAACCAAAACTTTCAGTTGACTAAACCGCAAGAGAATGTTGTAGACTCTAACTATTCACCGTATACCTCTGATGGTTTGATATCTTTTGTTGGCCAGAGAAAGAAACAACCCATTAAAATATTGCGTGACACGGGAGCTTCAGTCCCTAATATCCAGAGGTTTTACCCTTCTCTGTTAATTCCTTCATAGGGAGCAGCGTGCTTATCCAGTGTTATAGGTCATATAACTATGCCTTTGCATATAGTCAGCCTTGATTCTGAGTGTGTGCAAAGTAATATGGTGCTTGGTGTATGACCTCAGTTACCTGTTGATGGTGTCGCATTACTACTGGGAAATGAGTTTGCTTGATCTCCAAAGTTGGTTGGGTCACCACCTCTCGTGGTAACTTCAGAATGTTTGATCAAGTGGTTCCGGATGGTGAACTCTCAGGGTTGTCACCCTGTTATTTAATTCATTCATTCATTATCCTAACATACATTTGGCGAAAGGCAGGAGCACACCCTGGACAGGGCGCCAGTCCATCGCAGGGCACACACACCATTCACTCACACTCATACCTATGGGCAATTTAGACTCTCCAATCAGTACCCGGAGGAAACTCACACAGACACGGGGAGAACATGCAAACTCCACACAGAGAGGGCCCGGCCGACGGGGATTCGAACCCAGTACCTCCTTGCTGTGAGGCGCCTGTGCTACCCACTGCACCATCCATGCCGCCCCGTTATTTCAGAAAGATGCGTTTGTTGCCGATTACATCGTACAGGTTGCTGTCCCAACAAAATCTGCCCATAATGGAACTGCAATGTCATATGTCAGCTTATGCGGAAACCAAACTATACCGGTTGCTCCCCTGTATTCCATTGCACCTATAGCCGATCCATTTGAGCATCGGACTGCAGGGGTCCGTCGTTTCTGCTTGAGTTTGGTGGGTCACGGTGGTGGATCATGCGGTCCTTTTAGTTTCTCTCCTGGTTCTTCTGTCTTGCAATTCCCTGTTAATGTCTGTGGTATGATGGAAAAGGATTATGTGGTCTATGAGAACAGGATGTCATCCTCAGATGAAGTCAGGGTTAGTCCTCTGGGCTCTGATCCAAGCCTTGTTCTACTTCGGGAAGCCTGTTGGGCTACACCCACCTCTAGTCCCCTTTGCTTACCCCAGTGGAACTGTTTGGTTGAATCTATCTCTATTCTCTCTTCCCCCTTCCCCTTTGGCTTTGTCTCTTAAGTTACAGTGGGGTGGGTGGAGGTAGGGATAATTGTGCTGGGTACCCTGACATTTGGAATGTACCGGGGCTTTCAGTTCCATCACATGAATCCTGGTAGTGGGGGGGGTTTGGGGGGGTTTGCGCCCCGGTGCTTTGCACCCCGGTGTTTTGCATGTTCTCACTCTCTAGCAGTGCTGGTGGGGCTGTGGCTGCTGCTTGTGAGAGGAAGGCAAACTCACACAGGCACGAGTTCTCCAAGATGAATGCATTGAAGAATGTTATTTAAATTTCTTTACATTAAAATGTACATTTTCATGACAAGGGTTCAACTTCCACTTTCTCTCTTCTCCTGACCCCCCCCCCCACAGACCTCTCCCTCTCTTTCTCTCTCTCCTCTCTTTCTCTCTCTCCTTCTCTCTCAGAGATTGACAACAGTGTTGAATTCGGTCGGTGTTGCATTGGAGCTCCTTTATCCCACAATTAAACTCTAGGTGCCACTTGTGGAGGGACCATGCCCACCAACTTCGCAAATGTTCTCTACTCCAACCGAGTAAATGATATTCCAGAGTAAAATGTACACCAGACACTAAACGTGTCTGTGCTGCCACACATTCTACACTTATTCCAGCAGCACGGCGCTCTACTGACGGAGTCATCGGTCGCGTGTGCACAGCTGTGTCCTACTGCTGTCCGTCATTCTCTCTTCCATCAGAAGATTTTATATCCCCCCGGTGAGGCACTTACTTAGGCAGACCATGAATCTCATCAATTGAGCAGTTAATAAATAAAATAATAATAAAAACCTTCTCAGGATACCTTTGTCGGCTGTTGTTAATTTGCGGAAAGTTCAGCTGTTTAACTTCAAATGTGTGAACATTACAGGAATCCCATCTTCAAGATAACACCTCGTATCCTAGAGGCGGAATGAGTTTTACCCTTTCCATCTGTTTGTGGTTCTGAGAACATGCCTGGAACATTTGGAAGGTGAGGGTAAATGTTCCCAGTGCATATATAATGTCATTTCAATGTTCTTTGTCAAGTTTAAAGAACATTGACTGAGCAGCCAAATAACTTTATTCTGTTTTCCTATGACATAAGAAATTATTAGAATTTTGAACAGTCATTGACATTGATTTTAACAGTGTTAGCTGTTAAAAATCATTGATGTAATATATTTTAAAAGAATGTGCCATTTCAATACATTAATTTGAAATATTCTAGAAGCGCATATGACATGTACTAAATTATGTTTTTCCATGATTAAGTGATCAGTAAGACTATCAAAAAACGAATGGGAATCCAACATCATGGAAATGTTTTTGTGGTAGCAGGGATTATAATTCCTCAAATATTACAAATATTAACTATGTTAATTTAAATTAACATATTTAAAGGAGATGCAACAGAACACAAGAGCTTCTCTCTTCCATCCAAAACATTAAGATAAATGTCCTTGGACCAAAAGCTGAACTGGAGAGAGCACGGTCACGCTTCTGGGCAGGCTTTGTGCCCTGTGATATGGCCAGACATTAAGCTACATTATGTTCAAGGATACACATCTCTCCCACAGAGGATTCTGGGTATCGACAGATTTTACTCAACTTCTTACAGCAATACAATGCAGTTTGCAGTGCTGCTGAGATCTTGGTGCTGGCCACAGTTTTAGATCTTTGCCATCCATTTTCCTTCACAAAGGACAGGAAATCGATGTCCTTTCAGTCCGGCGAACAGTCTACCACAAAACAACTTTAAAACTTTTTTAATAGACCTTCAGGATGTAAAACGACCACACGACAAAAGCTGAGAGATTGAGTACAGCCTTGGGAGAGGTCAGGGGACATTGGTCCTCCACAACAGCTTCACATAACTGCTTGTTACTCATTAATTTATTTATAATGCTATATTTGCATTAATCAGACTATCAGTGGAATCAAACCACAACTCCGAAGACTATTAATCTGAAAGATTAATCTTACATTACATTACATTACATTAATGGCATTTGGCAGACGCTCTTATCCAGAGCGACGTACAGTTGATTAGACTAAGCAGGAGACAATCCTCCCCTGGAGCAATGCAGGGTTAAGGGCTTTGCTCAAGGACACAATGGCTGTGCGGATCTCAGTGTGGCTACACCGGGGATTGAACCACCGACCTTGCGTATCCCAGTCGTGTACCTTAACCACTACGCTACAGGCCGCCCCCATCATCAATTCCAAAACAGCGGTAAAGGTATCTAGCTTAATAACCAATGGCCTGTACCATCACAAGTTCATCTGAATTTTACTTTTCTACATTGTTCAACAATAACCACCAACCTACAAACCGCATACATCTTTAGATTTTAGATTTTACTTTCACTTAGAATCCTTCACATATAGCTTCAGCACATTCATCCAGACCAATAAAAATTGATTTGATTTTCAACCCAAAAATGGTTGTCAGATGCTCTTCTGCATACCACTCTTGTGTGTCGTTATTTGTGTTTCTGTCACCTTCTTTTCAGCTTTGACCAGTCTGGCCCTTCTCCTCTGATGTCTCTCATTAACAAGGCGTTTCTGTCTGCAGAACTGCTGCTCACTGGATGTTTTGTTTGTTTTTTGCACCATTCATTGCAAACTCTAGTGACTAGTGTGTGTGAAAATCTGTACGCAGCATGCATCACAAGCAACTTCTGTACTCAGCATGCATTACAAAGTGCTTCATGGAGCACAAGCCTAAACCAAGCAATCTAACAGTGCAATATAAAATAATGATAACGGGTACAAATATAATACAGGCTACGGCAGCCTGTAGCCTAGTGGCTAGGCACATCACTGGGCCCAGGAAGTTTGGTGGCTCAAGCCCCAGTGTAGCCACAATACGATTGTCTCCTGTTTAGTATAATCAACTGCAAGTCACTTTGGATAAATGTGTCAGCTAATTATACAATTATTATAAGGTTATAAAATCATAAAATGTGAGACATGAAGGAGAAATGTCAACCACACCTGCCAAAAAACATTTTTGATCTCATTTGATTCTCTGGCATGCAAGACGTGCAGTTTTAGTGATAATCTGATCAGCACTAGATTTCTATTTATAACGCACTATGCCTGACTGAATACAGTAGGGAGAACTGGGAGTAGAAATGTTTTTTAACTGTCATTTATCATTGGAGGGTTTGCAACTATACAATTGCTATAACAGGGGTGCAGAAGATATTTTTAAAGTGGGGGATCAAATTGTGAGCAAAAGGTCTCAACTTTTAAGCTTAAACGATTATCTTAAAGTTACTACGCATTCCACATAGTTTTGGCTAATGGTCTAACACTCTAAAAGTCATATGGAATACTTAATTTTTATGAAGCCATGGACAAACAAGAGTCAACACTGATCAACATACTTGATCAAACTTTCACTTCACCCACCTAAACAACAGCAAGCCTTCTCCACAACATGTTTTAAGTTTACATTTACTGATTTCCATTATACTGCAATGTTACAAATTATGTGAGGACCACTTTATTCTAACTGTATATTACATGAAAACAGCAAAGAACCTATGTACCAAAAAAAAAGAAACTTAATACACACTAAGTGTTAACATAGAAAAATCATATATTTTTACAAAGCATTTTTATAAATAAATAAAAGCCCACTTCAGATGTTAAATCGTAAAATGATCTACTACAGATTACTACAGATTAATTTTAATCTTTGACTAGTGCAGCCAAGCAAAATTTACTGTCCAGAAGTAGGTTCCCCGAAGGACCCAAAAACTCTTCTCCTCCTTTCATTACCCTGCACATTGCTGGAAAATGTGTCTTTTGTCCAGTCTGTCGAGACTCGCTTTTTGAATATGGTACACAGCAACACCATTGAGTATTTTTTGACTTGTGGTAGACTGCAAGCATGTTTTCAACATAAGATTTGCTCTGTCTCAGCAGAAGATATGGGCACCAGCATCAGCAATCTAACTAGGCCACCAACTTCAGGGACCATTTATCTTAAAGCTTGCACAGCATCGGTAGTGGTCTTGATATTGATTCCTTATAAAATAATCAGATAAACTGATGTCAAATCGCAATACCACAGCTTTGGCAAGGAGAACACTAGGAATAGTCAAATAATTATATGCAAGTGCAATCATAACAGCAAAAAGCATACATGGCTAACTAGAAATTACAGGGAGGTAGGGAGGGGAGGGAAAGGTGCAACCTGAAAGTCTGCGCTTGAAGGTAGACAAAGATTCCACCATTCCACCACCGTGGGGCCAGAATATATATTTTGTGTAATGTTTACCATGTTTGTGGTCCTTGCTGCAAACCAAATTTCCATGTGCAAATCACATTTGTGTTTTTTCTGTTTGGTTAGACTGACTGGGCGATGTTAATCACTTACAAATAGAGGATTATGCAACGCACACGCTGTGGACTATGTGAATAAAAACCCTCCAGCTCAAAAACGGAGCAAATAAAACGGAAGCACCACTTCAGTATTCGCATACACAGATAAACTGTGGACAGAATACATCCGTAAACCTTGGCAGCAAAATTAGCTGAGGAAGCCTAGCCTACATCTATACCAGCCGACTGATGAAATCGCTGCTTGTAAGAATTAACAGTATGTAGGCATAAAACTAACCTTTTGATGTCTAATGTCACAACTTTAAAACGGTAAAATGAAGTGGCAGTGCCACCCATAAACACTGGTAGAACTTTGGTAAGACCAGCAAAATAATTAACCGAAACATCATGGGTTTTGCTCGGCTAAATCAGTGCTATATGTGAGCGAACTTCGGAGCATGCTTCATCGGGTCTTAAGGTGAAGTGGTGGTGACCTTAAAACATCTTGTCAGTGATTTATGTTGCTTTCTGCTGGGTTTCTTATATTCCTATAAAGACAGCATGCCGCTTAGTGGTCTAGCCTAGTACTCAGACTCGAACTTGGGCAACACACCTTCTGTTCAGCAGCGCCAGCAGCTCCCCGGAGTGGTACAGGTCATTGCGCGTCACACGGCTGAAACGGAAGGAGTTCAGGTTGCAGAAGGTAATCGCAGGGAAGATCATCAACGGAGCCGACACCTCGTCCAGTTTAGTGACGTGTGGGTACTCGAAGTAATACTGTACGCGGTCCACGCACACGCAAACCAGGAAACTCGCGGATCCCAAAAAGAACAGAATCCACAGACAGCGCTTAATGCAGATCCGCTCGTAGGTGAACATGTGCGAGAGGCCATGCAAGGTGGATCTGCTCGCGAAAACCTCAAAGGGTACAGGGTGATTGCAGTCCATCTCCTCTGGGTCCACTTCCATTGCGACCAGTCGGCTACCTTTTGCACACTCAAAAAATTGAAGAATAGGAACAGATTGCGGTCGGTTATTTCAGGAAGAGGGTTTGTCAATTGTACAGGCTTTATAGTCTGTTCACAGAGGCGTTTTTTAAATGTTGTGTGGGTTGGGTTTGGAGAAATCCACAGGTAGCTATCTTTTTTCAAACATTACCCAGCCTCCTTGGCATTCGGTATGTCATTTAGTTGTACTTCAGTGGTAGCTTACTCATTACAAAACAAGACCAAGCTTGTACGCATTTTCTGTGGAGATAATTTTGCTGCGAATCACACCATGTTCCATTTGATATCACACGACTTGGGAAGCGGTGCAGCCATACGCAGCCCGTCCTGCTGGTTTGAAGTTCGCTTTAGAGCACTAGCCTACACCCAGGAGTTACACAGCATTGCTTTTCATGCACCCAGATGTTTTAAGCGACGGGAGTATCTGTGACAATGCTATTGCAGCACATTAAGAACGAAAAAAACCCCACACGTACACTCATCAGAAACGCGGCGCTGGGATAGGTTTAGCTTATATAAAATACAACAATCGAGAGCTAACAAAATGGTACAAGCTCAATTCGCAATTAATGAAGCCTCGTAGTGTGAATCGACTGCCAATTCGCCCACCTGTGCGAAACAGATGAGCAGAGCGCTAAATTAAGTTGAAGTCCATGTCCTGCTTTCCGTCTAATTGATCAAACTCAAGTCGCCCAGAAGAAGGCAGCGCTGGCACCGGGCAGTCACCGAAGCGAAACCAGTTAGAATATAAAACGACTGCATTCTGACTCCCGGATTCCACCTCCCGACGGTTTAAGATGCAACAACAAAGAATTGGCACGTCGCTCTACGCTCTGATGTGGACCTCAAACGACTGGAATCTCCTGTCGATTACGTCGCTTGAAAACAATTGATATCATATGCAGTCGAAAGAAAGTCATAATCCAAGTGCACATTTATACCGAAAGCCACGACCGATGCGAAGTTCCGACAATTTCGGTATGCCACAAACCAGCGAAAGATGAAGGATTGAATGGTATGTGCTTTTTAGAAGGGGCTGGTTGGGTTTGGACTTATCCCCTCCGAAAGCGCAATTAGCTGGTAAACTTGGAGCTGTCTACTTGACGGTTCCTTGTCTCGCATGCGCCCGTATTCGCAATATCGACGTCTGTAAAATGAAAAGGTCGAAATTAAACCAACCGGGAGACTTAAAAGATATGGACTGGGGAAAGGGGAGGCAGCTCTTTAGCCTCGCCTGCTCACTGTGATGCGTGAGGGAGAGGGGGTGGGGGGGGGGGGGACGCTGCATCGTGGAGAGATGCTGATTCTTAGTGCTGACGTGAGCTTTAAACGAGAGATGTCTGCGGATAGCGCACGCTGTGTATAGCTTACGGAGACACTCAAGGCAGGGATCACATAAAATACATTAAATCTAATCGAATTTCAGCGTGAGATACGCTCAGCAAGACGCCTGTCAATTTACGCGCGTCTGTCTAAATTCGGTATAATCGGCTACTCTATCCGGCCCGGTTGAATACAGCTGGTATAATTGTGTACTGTGAATAATACAGTCGGTAACGGTGTAGTGTGAATACATTGTCTGGTTTCTGCGGACACCCGTTCTGTTTGTTTTTGTTTTCGCGCGCATGTGTATGAGTAACGCTGAACAGGAGGCAGGGGACGGGCTGTGTGCTGTGCCTAGCCCATGGGCAAACATAACCCAGGCGTGAAATTGCCCATCGTTCCTGTCTAATCCCCGTATGATACAGCGTTAACTGTTGCACCCTGTTGCTGTCATCAATAAAGCAGACGTCCTTAATGATTGATAGTAAACGCTATTAATCCTGTTACTCCTTTGACCCCCCTCCCGTGTAAGCACGTAGGCCTATTTGTTTGTCCTTGGGGACAAATTGAGCCCATTTTAAACCGATTCACGCCGTCAGTAAAGACAACACGCCGTCTTACACTCAAACTGAAGCCTTATCAGCCGAAGCATGTACATCTATCCACATTTTTAATAATGAATCAGAAAACAATAAAGGTCACACCCTAAATATCTTCTAAATGTCTAAGCTACAGGCAGATAATTAGGGTGTGCTACACAAGAACTTTTGCTCTCTTTCTCTCTCAGCTGATAGAATGGTCAAATGTTTGAAAATGAAGGCAAATACCACTCATATACAGTAAACATTCAGTTTTAGAGTAAATCGATTTTTCTCCATTAAAATGCCTGTCAAGGAGGTGTTTCCACTGCCACCACCCAAAAAACACTAAAAACTTAAAATGAGAGAGAGAGAGAAAGAGGGGGAAATTGCAGCTAGCGTCATACAGCAGTGCAGTTTGTCCCCCCCTCCTCCTGCACACATGCAGTGTGAGGTGTGCGGGTGCTGCTTCACCTCGCTCTGTTTCCCCAGGCACCACGGTGTCAGCTGTAAAACTAATTCCTCCGCATCGACCTAAGAAAAACACCACACAGACCTTTTACGCCGGGGAGTGGAGAGGCCTTTCCCATGCCCCGGGAGAGTGAGAGAAACCGACGGCTTAGCACATGCAGCCTCCAGCAGAGCCCCTGTGCAGCCACACCCTCTGACCGGAGGGCCGGGCTTCCCTGGACCCCCAAACACGCAGGGTCCATACTCCATGGTTTGAACATGCCACGGTGTTCGGAGCAGAGACTTCTGATCAGTTTGTACAAGTAGGCGATTGACACCATGAGGTTGTCACACTCTGGGTAATGATATCTCACTCTTGACAGCTCCGCTGCAAATGAAGATCATTTTCACCGCTATTTTACGTGGACATGGATATCCTGAAGGAAAATAACCGAAGATCCTCATTTCACATTGTCATTATCACACCGTGTGTTCTTATTACACGGAATGGGAAAGTTGATTGTCCATTAAATTGTCTTCTCTTGAGTTCAGGTCAGCCAATGTGGATTCTTCCAGGGTTAGATACCTGCATGCCAATGCATTTCTACATACCATTGTTATATGTATGTACTATAAAAATATGTATGTCATTATTAAGCTGAGGGTAGATTGTGCAGCTCATATTTGGCATGTTGTCCCCTTTCTATACCTGTTCTAAAGGATTTCGGGTGACCTGCTCGGTGGCTCAGACCTCCCCTCATGGGGACACAGTAACGGACTTGTTTCCCTCCCACAGCTCCACAGCACTGCCCCATTCAGAGCCATAACACCAGATTAAATGTTGTAACATGTTTGTGGGACCTCGGTGTAAATCAGGTAAAGAGTGAAAGAAAAGCAGAATTCATCAACATCAGGGGAGCGTTTATGGGTTGTCTGGCACAGAGGAGGAGGAGGATTTTACTCTGATGGTTCTCTGCGATGCAGCGGTGTGAACAGGAGGGGAGGCCGCATCAGACAGCTGCTGCTCACACGTGGGTGCGTACGCAGGCCGGAGAGGCACACACAGGGCCTGTCCCACAGCTGAGACAGGTCCCTCAACAGAATCTACAGTGTGTTGGTTCTGCTTGATGGTAACTTGAACTTAAGCTTGTTTTGCTTTTTGTTTAGTTTTATGGAAGTGTTAACTAAAATTGAAATGAACCCAAAGGGTGGCTTTTAATTGGCCAAGCTCACTGAAGCGCAAACTGAATTTGCTGAGATGAAGGTCTTGTTATAAGCAATTGCGTAAAATGCTTTTTTAAAATCCCATCTCTCATATTTATAAAAATATGTATAAATAACTTCTAAAAAATGTAGGTAGCTCAAGGGATGGACAAAAAATCTTACCATTCTTCCCAAGAATCTCTTAATCTTTAACCATTAAAAAACCTTCGTGAATATTTACATTTGCTGCTGCGAGGTACAGAAAAAGTGGATTACATTAGCATTCAACAGAGGTCTTCATTCAGAATGACTTCTACATAACCTCTTACTTTAATACATTATATAGCTGGGTATTTTTACTGAATTCAGGTCGTCTACCTAGCTCCAGAGTACAACTGTGGGGCTCCACAGCTGGGAATCCACAATCTTAGCATTTCAAAGAAAGGAAAACAAAAACCCAAACATTTCTCACCCTTGGTTTCAGGTAGCATGGCATGCACTGACATATGCCATCCCCAGCTCTAGTTATTATAGCAATGTCATATGCACATTCTGCTGGTCACTTAAGGTACAACCTGCTGAATGCCTCAATTTTAGTTGTAAGTCAGTGCTAGTGACCTATGACTGGTAGCTGTAAGCCACCTTTTCCAGTGCTGTGGATAACATCCTAAAATTTTAGTCATTTTAACTTTCCTACCTGTGGACAGCTAAAGTTAACATGAAACATTGGAAATTTCACAAAGATGGGGGTAATCCAATCAGAGAGTAGGGTAAAGAAAAGTAGTTATCTGCAGAAAGACAGTGCTGAAGCCAAGTGTGTCTTAATGTCTTACTCCTGCTCGATTGTGGCCCAGTAACACACTTTCCCACAGGGCTAATGAAGGATGGTCATGTTTCATAGGCCGGGTTGTCACATGGTACGATGGCATTAGTCCGGTTCCTTCTCTGCCAAGGACTTGCTCCATTTCGCTAAAATACCAGTGTCAACACCGGACCATTTGGTGGGAGAGATTAGGAGGCAGATTCAGAGCGTGTTTCTCTCAGGGTCATGCTCTGGGCGTTTCTGGAGGATCTACGGCAGCCGGAAGAGAAACAGGCCTGTGGGTGGCCTGCGTAGGAGGGCCGTGGGTGGAGGGCTGGTCAGGGGCGCTCCACACCACTAGGCTGAAGCCCCAATGGCCACAGCAATGGACACCGGCCTTCCACACAAGCCCCGTTCCCTGGCACCCGACGCGCGGACAATGTCAGGGGAGGAGGAACTTGGCTGGGCTTTGGGGGTTAGACAGATGGACTATTAGCTGTAATGGGGTCCTGCTAGGGTCCCCCGAGCAAGAGAGTAGAAGAGGGGGGGGGGGGGGCGGAGAAGAGGGGATTCAGAGGACATGCAGTCCCCTCCAAATGCGTTTGAACAGCCAGGTTCATTCCTTTGTTTTTTCTTGACGCTGAAGACGATTGAGTTTGAGGTCAAGAGATGTACATGAGATGGCAGATCTGAATTTCAGCTTTTATTTCCTGGTATTTTTTATCTAGATTTGTTAAACAACTTAGAACATATCACCTTTTGTATCAGACCACCCAATTTTTATGTGAACAAAAGTATTGGAACATGTAACTGACAGGTGTTTCTTGTTGCTCAGATGTGTCCTGTTAAATTGATTAAATAATAAATAGTGCTGAATGTCTACTCTTGTTTTTAGCCTTAGGTTTTGCCTGTGAAGACTGCATGTGTTATAAAAGATAAATCAATATGAAGACCAGAGAGCTGTCTCTGAGAGAAAAGCAAAAGCATTTTGAAGCTTAGAAAAGAGCAAGGAGAGCAAGCATTGGGGATAGCTCGTACAACAACTTGGAATGTCCTGGGAAAGAAAGAAACCGCTAGCGTACTGAGCAACAGACATAAAACAGGTCGACCAAGGAAAACAGTAGCAGTTGATGACAGAAACATTGTTAGCTGTGAAGAAAACCCCCAAAACATCAGTCAGTGACATCGCAAACAATCTCCATAGGGCAGGGGTGAAGGTATCTCAATCAACTATTTAAAGAAGACTTGGAAAGCAGCAATATAGAGACTATACCACAAGATACAAACCACTCATCAGTAATAAGAATCAGAAGGAGAGATTGCAATTGGCATAGAAGTACAGAGATGAAAAGAAGTACAAGCTCATCTGAGAAGCTTGGTGGAGGAAGTGTCATGGCTTGGGCTTGCATGGCTGCTTCTGGAGTGGGCTCACTAATCTTCATTGATGATGTGACTCATGATGGTAGCAGCAGGATGAATTCAGAAGTCTACAAAAACATTCTGTCTGCCAACTTGAAATGCGTCCAAACTAATTGGGAGGAACTTCATCATGCAGCAAGACAATGACCAAAAACACACTGCCAACACAACAAATGACTTCATTAGGGAGAAGTGGAAGGTTTTAGACTGGCCAGGTCAATCACCAGACCTTAGCCCAGGGGTCACCAAACGTTTTGAGGCCGAGGGCTACCTGAAGGGTTGAGTGTCATGTCGAAATTTGCTTGGTTTTCCTTTAAATAATGAGTATTATGCATTTAATCGCCTACAGGAGATGCAACTATGTTCACTAATTATTGTTAATGATTCCTGACAAGCATTATTAATAATGTTTTACCAAGTGATCATAGGAAAACACAGATATATATTTTAAAGTGCAATTTCAATGATTTCTGTTAATCTGAACATCCATTTCAACATTTTAAAGTGCAACAATATCACATTTGTAACATCTGTCTCTAATTGTGACAGGTACCTGAAACATACTGTATAACCTTCCACTAGCCAGCTGTTATAATGAAATCACAGTGCAGTACATTACAACCTAGACAAGGAGTAAACATTGGTTTCAACAGACCTCTGAGTGTTAGTTAACAGATCAACAGTTACAGTTTATTCTGGTAACATGTTTTTGTAACCTTTTTTTAATGGCAACATCTTATCTAATTTATAGTAACATATTCCTGTGTAATTACTCTGTTTATTCTGGTATTATTTTGTATTAGCTTTAAGTGTAATCACAGTACTGTGTTTATTCTGGTATTATTCTCTCCAGTATAATTACTCTCTTTATTCACTTTTAGTGGGAAACCTGGCATTGCATATTGTTCACAAGTGCACTGTAATCAGGGGTATATCTTGACACTGTTCTGGATGTGCATCAGTAAGGCGTGTTCTGTGTTTGTTCTTTATGAAGTTCATTTCAGAAAAGGGTGATTCCTCACACAGATAGGTTGAACCAAAAAGACATGCAATTTTCATAGCTGCTGTGCACACAACTTGATACTTTTCTGGGTCCACAAGGCACTAAAAGTTTGGTGTGCCCTGGTGGGCTTTGAGGGTGATGTCATTTTGCAAAGTGAGAATTTCCATCTGTAACTCACCAGCACCCAAGTTGAATGCCTCACTCAGCAGTGTGTGTCATGTCCGCTTGCATGAAAGGATTTGAAACGAATGACACACATGGCTCCAGCTTATCAAAGTCACAGAACCTGTCCTCAAACTCTTGCCCAAGTCTATTTATGAGTCGGCAGTACTTTTCTGCAGCCCTGCCCGAGAGCCCTGATGCAGGAGCATTGTCATTCAGCACTGCCTGCACAGATGGAAAGTGCAGCAATTTATTTCATTGTAAATGCTCGGAGAAAATGTTCATCTTGACTTTGAAAGCATTTACAGAACTGATCATGTCAGAGATAGGCTTACCTTTGCCTTGCAGTTCACAGTACAAACGGTTCAGCTGTGAAGTGAAATGCAAGGTCAGAAACGCACGGTCAAGTATCTACTCCGTGTCCTGCAGCAGTGAGGCGTCCTCCCCTCTGGATTCCATGAACTCCTTGATTTCACCCAACAGTGATAAAAAACGCTTCAAAACTTTTCCCCTGCTGAGACATCGGATTTCAGTGTGCAGTAACAGGTCACCATATTCAGCTGACAGCTACTCCAACTGAACCTTGAATGACCCGTGTTGTTTAGCCTTGGCTCGGATGCTGTTTATGATCTTCATGACCGGAGTCATCACATGATGGTAAATGGTAAATGGTTGGCATTTATATAGCGCCTTTATCCAAAGAGCTGTACAATTGATGCTTCTCCATTCACCCATTCATACACACACTCACACACCGACGGCGATTGGCTGCCATGCAAGGCACTGACCAGCTCGTCAGGAGCATTTGGGGGTTAGGTGTCTTGCTCAGGGACACTTGCTCAGGGATCGAACCGGCAACCCTCCGACTGCCAGACGACTGCTCTTACTGCCTGAGCCATGTCACCCCACATGATCACAGCCCATCACCTTTGCTGGTGAATGATACAGTGGTACTGCAGGAACGTTGGGAAATCTGGGCCACCTTTGCATTCAGGCACAAAGCCTGTGTGACAGCCCGTCATGGCGGGGGCTCCGTCTGTTGTCACAGACACCATCTTTTCTAGCGGTACATTTTTCTCCACAAAATACCCCTTCATCACCTCGTAGGTGTCAACCCCCCTTGTAGTTGTCTTTAGAGGCAGTAGCGTTGGGAGTTCCTCTTTGGCGGCGAGGTCATTGAACACCATGCGTACAAACACATTAGCTGCACCCTACTGCTGGTCGCACTGGAAATTGAACCAACGACAAGTACTCAGGTCTCAGTCCAGCTGCTCTGTCGAGTTGTTGGACATAGCTCACACTCTTCTGCGTCCAGTTGGACGTCAGAGAAAGCGGAGATGGCTTCTGGCCCATGCTTTAAGCAAGGTGTCTGCAGTCAGTGCCGTTGCTCTCTTCAGTACCTTTCTTGTGCTTTGTAAAAAATGTGCAGCTTTAAACAGTCGTTGTCTGGGACTTTTTCACTGGCCTAATGAAAAAAAGATTTCTGTTCGTCCAAAGCTGACTTTAAG
Organism: Conger conger; assembly: GCF_963514075.1. Classification (NCBI taxonomy): domain Eukaryota; kingdom Metazoa; phylum Chordata; class Actinopteri; order Anguilliformes; family Congridae; genus Conger; species Conger conger. Next base: position 44,091,656 of record NC_083773.1, read on the forward strand.
TCACAGGCTTTTTCTCTCTGCAATGAGCTACCGGGCGGGTAGTTAGTATTGAGGTTCTTGTGGGTCGTACTGAAGTGCCTCTCTGTGTTGTGCCTCTTCGCCATTGCCACAGATGCCCCACAAATGAGACAGACACTCTTTCCTCTCACTGCTGTGAAGAAGAACTCTTCCTCCCACTCCTCTGGAAATTGGTAATGTTTTTTTCTTTGGCTTTTCTGCCATTGTTCTTGCTTTGCATCTTAGTTAGCACTGCTGACTGATATCATCACGGACAGCTGGCAGTGGCGCTGTGCCAGCAATGACGCGGACGTAGCGACGTAACGTCACATTTTGACCCCAGACGGATCAAAATAGTTATAAATGATACATACACAATAAATGTTTTTAAAACGTTGTTTGCTGTTAAACCAAATATTTTCTTTATTTTTCTACTAGTGCCTTCAGGGCACTTCTCAATTGTCCACAACAAAAATTCCTTTTTCAAAAAAAGAGGGAAAAAGATCAAAGAGGAAAAAATAGAAATAAAGTAAGCGGCCAAATAAATTAGGAACTCCAAAAAACGGAGCCGGACTTCACGCGGCTGTGTTTGCCCGTCTTTGTCCGTTGCGGGGCCGTTAAATCCACGTGGTTCCCCGGCCTCAGAAGTCCTCTTCCCCCGCCTAGACGCCCGTCTTTGTCCGTTGCGTCTAGGATTTAAAAAAAGAGGTTCAGTTGTGGCTGGGTCGAGGCGTTCACCCACACTAGCTCTGCGTATCTCCTCTTCCGTCCTGAGCCCCGCTCTGCACTCGAGTTTGGCCTTTTGTAGGGTATTGGTCTCTCAAACTCGGCGCAGCTGTGCCTGTTTAATTAGAAGTGGTTAGTGGAGTGCATTCCACACGCGCCCCGGTGGTGCTGGCCTTGGTGCTGATGGTATTTTTTTTTTTAAGCCTGATGTATAAATCCTGCATAACGTTCAGCCAAAGGTCTGCACCAAACCAACAGGTGAGTCATTCTATCAAGTGAGGGGGTGACCTGGGATTTAATCAAATTGATTCTTTGTTTTATTTTTATGTAGTGCTCTTCATAGCAACAGGTTACCAGTGCTCCAAATAGTTCAGTACGCTACATGCAGATTACATTAACAACATTATTATGTTTTAGAGTTTCTGTTCTGAGCAGGTCCACTGTCGGGGAGCCAATAAGCAGCAGAGATTCTGGGCACAGCCCTGAGGAGACACACTGAGGAGACACACAGCCCTGAGGAGACACACTGAGGAGACACACTGAGGAGACACACAGCCCTGAGGAGACACGCTGAGGAGACACACAGCCCTGAGGAGACACACTGAGGAGACACACAGTACTGAGGAGACACACAGCCCTGAGGAGACACGCTGAGGAGACACGCTGAGGAGACACACAGCCCTGAGGAGACACACTGAGGAGACACACAGCCCTGAGGAGACACACTGAGGAGACACACAACCCTGAGGAGACACACTGAGGAGACACACTGAGGAGACACACAGCCCTGAGGAGACACGCTGAGGAGACACACAGCCCTGAGGAGACACACTGAGGAGACACACAGTACTGAGGAGACACACAGCCCTGAGGAGACACGCTGAGGAGACACGCTGAGGAGACACACAGCCCTGAGGAGACACACTGAGGAGACACACAGCCCTGAGGAGACACACTGAGGAGACACACAACCCTGAGGAGACACACTGAGGAGACACACTGAGGAGACACACTGAGGAGACACACAGCCCTGAGGAGACACACTGAGGAGACACACAGCCCTGAGGAGACACACTGAGGAGATACACTGAGGAGACACACTGAGGAGACACACAACCCTGAGGAGACACACTGAGGAGACACACTGAGGAGACACACTGAGGAGACACAGCCCTGAGGAGACACACAGTACTGAGGAGACACACTGAGGAGACACACAGCTCTGAGGAGACACACAACCCTGAGGAGACACACTGAGGAGACACACAACCCTGAGGAGACACACTGAGGAGACACACAGCCCTGAGGAGACACACTGAGGAGACACACAGCCCTGAGGAGACACACTGAGGAGACACACAGCCCCGAGGAGACACACTGAGGAGACACACAACCCTGAGGAGACACACTGAGGAGACACACTGAGGAGACACAGCCCTGAGGAGACACACAGTACTGAGGAGACACACTGAGGAGACACACAGCTCTGAGGAGACACACAACCCTGAGGAGACACACTGAGGAGACACACTGAGGAGACACACAGCTCTGAGGAGACACACAGCTCTGAGGAGACACACAACCCTGAGGAGACACACTGAGGAGACACACAACCCTGAGGAGACACACTGAGGAGACACACAGCCCTGAGGAGACACACTGAGGAGACACACAGCCCTGAGGAGACACACTGAGGAGAAACACAGCCCTGAGGAGACACACAGCCCTGAGGAGACACACAGCCCTGAGGAGACACACTGAGGAGACACACTGAGGAGACACACAGCCCTGAGGAGATACACAGTCCTGAGGAGGGCCACACCAGTGATGGCCTAGAGCAGAGGTGTCAAACTTCAGTCCTGAAGGGCCGCAGTGCCTGATGGTTTTTGGTGTGTTTCAGCACGAGAGATACATTCCTATTTCTTTAATTGGCTAAAGAGTCCACACACCTTGTTCTCAAGGCCTTAATTGTGAAACCACAAATACCTGTAGACACTGCGCCAGGACTGGAGTTTGGCCTAGAGACTCTGGTCAGATTCACAGGAGGGCGATTGGCACACATCTGATTTGCACTGTATCGCTGGATACTAGCATCTCCTAAATGATTATAATGTAATGTAATGTAATCTGAAAGTCTAACACAGCTATTGTCTACACCAGTGGTTCCCAAACCTCTTTCTTTTGAGGGCTTGATTAGCTGTATTGGGTATGATTGAGGCAGAACACATCAAATACCAATATCAAGCTGGGGGTACACCAGGAGAGGTTGAGGAAACACTGATCAACACCTAATGCTGCCATGGCCGTGCTAACACTGCTAAGATCTGTGCTAGCACTGCTATAACCTGTGTTAACACAGCTATGATCTGTGCTAGCACTGCTATCATCTGTGCTAACACTGCTATCATTGGTGCTAACAATGCTTTCATCTGTGCTAACATTGCTTTCATCTGTGCTAACAATGCTACGATCTGTGCCAATACTGCTATGATCTAAGCTAATGCTGCTATAATCTGCGCTAGCACTGCTATCTTACAATATGTGCTACCATTGTTATGCTCTGTGGTGGCACTGCTATGGTCTGCCTAGCAATGCTATGACAGATGGGAGGATAAAATCGTTGCCCTAAATCATAATATTTAACCCTTTGTAGAGTAGGTTTTTCAGATTTTTTCAGTCAGTGTTCTGAAATGCCATTGCTTTCAATGACCAGCAGTGATGGTTAGATCAGCATAGAATATTCAGTTAAGGACACATTTGTGATCTTACACCTTAAAGGGTTAAGATTAGAGGATATGTTTTTCAGCCCATAATTTTCTACTGAGTATTTTCAGGTGAACCAGAGGCTAATAAATGTGTGCTCCTTCTGGTGTCATTTTTCATCTAACTGTTGGTTTTGGTGAGCAGCCATTTCAGATGTACTGCGTGCATTAGGGCTTGTCTGACAGTAATGGTCCAGCAGCAGCCTAATGTGAGCTTTGCAACATTAACTGGCTGCTATAACGACACGCAGCCCCACACTGCTAAACCCAAACTGTGCTCTGCTACACACGCCACGCCAGCTCCCACTGAAAAAGCATTTTCACAGTCCACCAAGTGGACATTTTTTACCCTCTCCTGAGGAAGGGAAATCACAGTGAAATTGAAACATTCTTCTCTGTGCCATCTATCTGCCCCACAGCCCCAACACGTCATTCCCTTTTAACACACTTCAAAGGCACAAGTTCTCCAAGATGAATGCCTTTTTTACATTAAAATGTACATTTTCATGACAAGGGTTCAACTTCCACTTTCTCTCTTCTTCTGACCCCCCCCAGACCTCTCCCTCCCTCTCCTCTCTCCCTCTCTCCCTCCCTTTCCCTCCCTCTCTCCCTCTCCCTTTCCCTCCCTCTCCATCTCTCCTTCTCCCTCTCCCTCTCTCTCTCTCCCTCTCTTCTTTCTCTTCCTCAATTAGTTTATTACTGTGTGGCTCCACAGTGTCACCGGGGGATACGGAGTGAGAATAAAGCATCATATGGATTTCATAACCAGAGCAGTATAGGCATTCCTATCAATTTGAACTTGGGGAAATATTGATACTCCCCTGAAGGAAAACAACAGTAAGATGAGGGGCATTTATCAGACAGAGAGGAAAGGGACCTCATTGGCCACAGTGCAGACTGACTACCAGACTATCACAGGGAGAAAATGTCCAGAGTTCAGAACCCCAGCGCAGAGGAGTACAGGAGTATAATACATTTGAGCCTCATGACAAGATCAATTTCCAGCTATGTGCTGTTCGATGGGACGTTAAAGGAAATAAAACAGACAAATTAAAACTCACAGTGATTGTGCAGCACTAATAGTTTATGAAAGACAGTCCACGAATTTCGGGGGTGTGTGGGTGTATGTGCAAGTGTGTGTGCATGAAGCTAATGCAAGACAACAGCATGTTGCCTCATCTGTGTTAATGAGAGAAGATGCCAGGGATGGAGAAGCCTTTGTCACAAGACCGAGTGTGAAATCGTGATCGAATTCCCAGGGGAATTAAGAAGCGACTACAGTAGAAAGGACAGCAATTTCATTTACCTGCCAGACTGTGCTCTCACAATTTATTTACCTGAGAGACTGTGCTCTCAATTTACTTAGAATGGGAAAAAGCAATTAACTCATGTAATTAGGCTGAGTTCACTGGTCCATGTCCTGTATTTATTTCTTCAAATTCAGCAGTTTTTTTGGCTCACCCCTAGAAATCAGCAGGTTTAAAATGTCTGAGTTAGTCAAGTTGGTTTAACTAAACAATATCATTATGAAGCTCTTTAAGACAGGCACAGAGCCTGGAACCTGTTGACATAACTGGGTTATCCAAGTCCACCATTTTATTTTGAGTGCATTTGATCAAATAAGTTATAAGATAGATCAGAACATTCAGGCTTTTGTTTGAAAGGGAGTGATTTCAAGCTGAATTGAGTCAGACATGGTATACTTAGTCTAGACAGACCTGTTCCACAGGTCTGTTCTTCTACAAATTGTGCCCAGGATTTATTTATAAAATCACAAAAGGGTGTTCTCACAGATGTCCACACAATAGAGTACCTGTCCTCCCTCGCTCATACATTTCATGATTTAATCATTTTAAATCATATTCAAACAAACCCGTTAACACTTGCATAATCCTGCTCGAAAAAAAACTACCTCCGTGTATACATGGGTTTGAGAATTAGAAAAAATGAAAGAAAAAGTGTGTTGGTTTAGATAACAGTTATGGCTGCTAATTAACTGGTAATTAGTCAGAATAATGAAGTGCAATCAGTTGACAGAGGCTTTGAGACACATTCTGGTGAGCAGAACCGGGCCTGGATCTTGAGACTCTTCATTAACCACAGATCTCACCTTGACATAGAAGATACGCCGCTCTCTCCTTTCATCCATTTCCTATTCATGTTCAAACAATAGTCCAGCCACAATTCCCTTTCCCAAGCAGATCTTGTATTCATATTTAACCAAATTACAGTGACAAGCCTGCCGGCATGCAGAAATGTAGCAAAACAAAAGAAGTTAATTAATTGGATAATAGATTCACAGCTATGTGGTTCCATGACAATCAGAGGGAGGCGGGAGGTGATTTTTCATTCTGTGTTATTAGACTTTTGGCTTCAGATTGAGTTGCTGAATGTCATACTTGGTGACAGATTACTGAAGGTGTAGCTGAGGGATTCAAGTTTACACTGCAGTAGTCATCTCAACATTGCTGTCAGGTCCTTCCACCTATATGCAAAATTACATTGACGGACAGTCTACAGAGTGTAATGTGACATCATATTGATCAGACTCACCAAACGCTCAGCTCCATGCCCTCTGCTGTCTCCCGACCAAGAAGGCAGTCTGATGCCTCTTCTGCGTCAGGGGTGGGGCGGGGCGGGGTGACCAGCAGAAGTTCTGAGGCACTGGAAGTTCTGTAGTGTAGCACAGAACCAGCAATTCCTGTTACTAAGGAGAACATTTGATTTTAGATTTTTTGCTCTTGGTTGTATTAGTAATTGATTTCATATTTGTACATTTTGCTTGCCCTTGTGTTTTGTATGCTGTTGCATTGTATCATCTAAAACTGAATGCTGCTTGGCCAGGTCTCTTTCATAAAAGGGATTGCACTCTCAATGTGACAAACATAAAGGTTAAAAAAAATAATAATAACTATCTGGTCTTTATTTTCTTCATTACTTTCCGATATCCCTATCTCTCTTGTCTACCCCCAAAAAAGAAAAAGAAAATTGTATTGCACTTATGATGACATAAAAGCATCTGCCAAATGACTAAATGTAAATGTAAAATGTATACATAAATAATAAATAACACTCTGGTCTTTTGGCTGGGAGTGCCCACCACTTCTCTCACCAAGCGGTACTTTCAAAAAGAGCTCCTGATAACAAGATGCATCCCTGCGCCTTCTTCTCCTACCTCACACCCACAGAGAGAAATACAGCATTGGTGACCAAGAACCTCTTGCTGTCAAATTGGCATTTGAAGAGTGGTCCCACTTGCTTGAAGGCACACCTGTCCCATTCATTGTCTGGACTGTCCACTGCAATTTGGAGTACCTGTGGTCAGCAAAGAGACTTAACTCTGAGGGAATGTCTGTGGGTCTCACCATTGTGGACAGGTTTTCCAAATTTGTACACTTTGTGGCTCCACTGAAACTACCCTCTTCTAAAGAGACAGCAGAGCTCCTGTTCCCCCTTGTCTTCTGTCTGCACGGCCTGCTCCTGGAGGTGACCACGGACCGTGGACCTCAGTTATCCAGTTGCTTCTGGAAATCATTCTGCACGCTCATCAGTGCCAGAGCCCAGTTTTCACCCGGCTTCCACCGTCAGAGCAATGGCCAGACCGAGAGGATGAACCAGGAGTTTCAGAAGAGAAGTCCCCATCTTCCTGGGTCGACTCACTCCCCTGGGTGGAGTACGCACACAATTCATGCCCAGTTTCCTCCACGGGTCCTTCTCCTTTGGCCTGCTGCCTGGACTATGAGCCACCTCTGTTTCCAGAGGAAGAGAGGGACGTAGAACTTCCAGCCGCCCAGCTGCTGGTTCAGTGCGCCCAAAAAAACCAAAGGGCCCAGAAAAGAGCCCGCACCACTCCTTCACGCCACATGTTGGAGATGAAGAGGTTTGTGGACCGTCCAGGGACATTCCCTCAGCTCTATCTGTCCCAAGCTTGCCCCCAGATTCATCACCCCTTTACTATCACTCGTGTCCTTACCCCATCTGCCATCAGACTTGGCCTCCCACCTCCCCTACGCCGCATCCATCCAGTGTTCCTGGTGTCCCGAGTTAAGCCCTAAGCTGGAGCTCCGGGCCAGTGTGGAGTGCTCAGGAAACTTGGGCTAGAGAAGAGGGAGAAGAGGAAAGTAAGATTGTAAGGGGGTTCAGATGGTAGTTGGTCAAGCAGAGCAGGAGAGGTGCCTGCATTGCAATAAGAAAAACCCTGGCAGAATAAGGCTATGGCAGCATAGCTAAGGGAAACAGAGGCAGTGGCCAACACAGCTATGAGGGCAGGCTTGAGACGGTCACTACTAGATCAAGACTGGTTCAGCTTTACACAGCACTACCAATAATGTTCCAGTGACAGCACTGACCACTAAGTCAGCTTATGCCAGCTACCCACTCCTGCTTGTCAACTAGCTGAAAAACTAAACAATCAGTTTTAAGCCTAGCTTTAAATAAGGTGATAGTGTCTGCACCCCAAACATGAGCAACCTGATTGTTACAGGAAAGGAGCATGATAGGAAAAGCACAGATCCTTGTGGTACTTCATATCTAACCCTACACTGATAAGAGGAGTCATTGTTAAAATGCAGACATTGATATCAGTCTGATAGGTATGATCTAAACCAAGAGAGAGCCTGTCCATGGAGGCCTATAAGATTTCCAAGTATCCAACAGGATGAGGTGATCAACTGTGTCAAATGCTTTCTTTCTTTATTTTATTTATTTATACAGGCCTCACAGCAAGGGTTCCTGGGTTCAAATCCCTGTCGGCCGGGTTTGCATGTTCTCCCCTTGTCTGCGTGGGTTTCCTCTGGGTACTCCGGTTTCCTCCCACAGTCCAAAGACATGCAGGTCAGGCGGATTGGAGAGTCTAAATTGTCTGTAGGTATGAGTGTGTGAGTGAATGGTGTGTGTGCCCCGCGATGGACTGGCGACCTGTCCAGGATGTATTCCTGCCTTTTGCTCAATTTATGCTGGGGTAGGCTCCAGCCCCCCTGCGACCCTGTTCAGGATAAGCGGGTTAAGATAATGGATGGATGGATGGAAGATTAAAACTTACATTACAGGTTGTTAAAACATGTTACAGTTTATCAGGCCTGACTCAGTTAAAAACTGGTTTTCAGCAGGTTCCTGTTCTGCAGCGCATAAAATACACAGTTCAAAGACATTTCTCACATTAAACAACTCAAGGGTGACAAAGGGGGTGACAAAGGGGGTAGGAATAGTGGGAAGGACATAAGGGGGAGGGCAATTCAAGATTTGGGGGCAAGGACAGAAAAACATTGGACATAGGATGTGGCAAAGGCATCTGATGGGCCTTAAGTGAAGTTGAAGAGTAGATGAGGTGGTGAATGTAATATATCGCAGTAGAATCAGTGGTTACAAATCTGCCCTTCCATCAGGTTCATTATAAATACCTGTTTGAAGTGTGAAATAGAGGATATTACTCCAATGTGATATGGAATCTCATTCCAAATTTTGGTGTGTGTGTGTGATAGTTGCTTTTTATAGGCCAGTACAGGAAAAGTACAAGTGAAAGTGATCTGGTGATGTGTTGTTGTTGTGTTGTTTCTTGAAAGTAGAACAGTAAGTGATGGAGAGGAGTGATTGTTCTGAATCTGAAAGTAAGATTTAATGCCTAAATTAATTGTGTAGTTTAAATGCTGCACTTAGATCTACAGAGCTACTGGGTCTGCTGGTTTTTGTTTTCGCCTTAAAATCAGCACCCTGTTTAGACCCAGGTAACCAGGTGAGATGAGTTAATTAATCAATTAGAGCAGTAACAACTAAAACCAGCAGACTCTGTAGCTCTCCAGGACCAGGGTTGGAGACCACTGATCTAGAAGCACGAGTGTAGAGATGTAGCCACTGTCAGAAGCAAGGAGTCTTCATTGAGTACTTTGAGTACTTTGAAAAGAGCTGTTTCAGTGCTTTGGAAGAGTTTAAAACCAGATTGAAAAACTTCCAATACAGGAGTGCAGAAATTAACAAAGTTGTTTTGAAATGGCTTTTTCTCGTATTTTAGAAATGAACGGGAGGTTCAAGATAGGCCTGTAGTTAGACAAGTCATTCGCATCTAAGTTTGGCCTCTTAAGAAGGGGTTTGATGACTGCAAGTAGAAGATTTTAAAGAATCAACAGGTATTAAACTCAATGAGATCTATTGGAGCAAAAGAGATAGACCACCTGTCCTTCTGCAGATTGTGCATCCATGTGCTGAGTGGATGGAGGAGCAGATCCCATATGAGGGGTGGTAGAAGAACTTTGAATCTTGTCCCTGATTTTTATAATTTTGTCAAAGAAATTCATAAAGCCATTGCTACGAAATGATATTGAGTGTAGTGAGCAGTAATATATCAGTAGTAAGATGCGGAAGGAAATATTACAATTCTCAAAGGAGTAATGAGATGAGCCTCAAGTTTTATAGACTGATGAGACCAAGACTAACCTCAACCAAAGTGATAGAAAGGTGTGTGGAGAAAGAAGGGATCTGCTCATGATCCAAAACGTAAAAGCTCTGTGGAGGAAATGTCATGGCTTGGGCTTGCATGACTGCTTCTGGAGTGGGCTCACTGATCTTTATTGATGATATAACTCATGATAGTAGCAGTAAAATGAATTCTACAAAAATCTGTCGGCCAACTTACGGAGAAATGCGTCCAAACTAATTGGGAGGAACTTCATCATGCAGCAAGACAATGACCCAAAACATATGCCAACACAACGAAGGACTTCATTAGGGAGAAAAAGTGGAAGGTTTCAGACTGGCCTAGTCAATGACCAGACCTTAACTCAATTGAGCATGCATTTCACCCCCTGAAGAAGAGAATGAAGGGAAAACCCCCCTGAAACAAACAACAACTGAAAGAGGCTGCAGCCAATGCCAGGAAAAGCATCACAAAAGAAGAATGCAACTGTTTAGTGATGTCAATGGGTTGCAGGCTTGATGCAGTTATTGCAAGCATGGGATATGCGACCAAGTATTATATTTGTATTACATTTAATTTACCTAAATACTCTCTGTTCCAATACTTTTTCTCACCTAAACATTGGGTGGTCAGATACCAAAGGTGCTATGTTCCAAGCAGTTTAACACATCCAGGTATAAATACCAGGAAATAAAAGCCTAAATTCTGAATTCTTGTCTCATCCCAAATATATTCACTGTAGAAAAAACAAAGGAATTGGCCTTGCTGTTCCAACACCTTTAGAGGGGACTGTATATGCTCACTAATATAAAATGGGACCAAGTCCTTCCCTCACAACATGCTCTCTGCTCAGCTCTTGAGTGTGTCACATTTCCTATGTACACAGAACTCCTGGTGTGTATGCAACAGACATACTATCGATGTTCTGCGGAGTTCGCACATTTTTGGGACAAAAGAATATTTTGCGTGACTACAGTAGATTGACTGAAAATTTCACCATGAAAACAGAATGAATGTGTCAGGTTCTGTGTTTTTTGTTGTCTCATTTTTGTTGTTAGCGTTTTCCGTGTATTGTTACCCTCTGTGCTTTCCATAGTCTCTGTCTCCCCATTCATTCCCATTAATTTGTTTAATCTGTTTTCACTTCCCTATTATTCTGCACACCTGATTGTGATTTCCCCTCGTTATCCCTGTATATAAGCCTGTCTGTTTTATCAGTTCACTGCCAGATTTCATGAGCTTTAGCCTTGCTTTCCAGCGTTTATTCCTGATTGATACCCAGTTTTACCCGTTTTGTTTCGCATTCTGTTTATTCCGTCTGTCCAGTTTGGAACCGCTGTGTATTGACCTGTTTTTGTTTTTCAACTTCATTTTTTTGGATTTTGTTTCTGTCTGATTTGGCCGCTTGTATTCGACCTTTCGCTTGTGACATCGACCATATATTGGATTATCCCTGCTGAACCGGTTTGCATGTGCACCGACCCTTTGCCTGGACTCTCATTTTCGAACTGCCTGATCTCAGTCACAACTGTTTGCTGGATATTGACCCCTGCCTAATCTGTTCTGAAGTTAATAAAGACTTTAACATTAACTTCTGTGGTCTCGCTCTTGGGTCCAGTGTTCTGATCCCTGACAGAATGCAAATAAACCCACTTTGGCTGGGATATAGGCCTGTGAACTTAAGTGGTTAACTTTTTTAATTGGCTTATTCAGCTGAGATTTGACATAGTTCTTAATTGAGGGGGACACTGCATCTTACATTTTAAGAACATCAGTGTTTCACACGGTCAGACAATGAACAGTGGCCTGGTTGAATGCATGGCTGATAAGATGGTCTCCAGCAGCAGATGATGCAAGAACACACTAGCATACAGATGCGAGTTTTAGGCAAAATATTTAAACAATATTTAGAAATATTATTTTTTTATTTGAAATAGAATGTCATAATTCTACATACAAATTCTTAAATATTTTTTGACCCTGGTCCGTCAATTGGTGTAATTGTATAGATTATCAATTTCAACCTACTGTACCAACACTTTACCCGCAAAACTCATGGGTATTTAATCATGAATTACCACACCAACCATGCGCTGTGCTTAATTACAGATACGGTCAGGTGAAAAGGAAAGCACGGTCTTACATGGCTCGTTTTACATCATTATCCAGGCCCTCTTCTGTTCCTCACCAAGTCAAATCTAACCTCATGTGACATAACACAATGTACTTTGTCATCATTTATTTAACCAAAAAGAAGCCAGCGTGCAGGAGCCTTCGGGGAAGAAATATGATTCAGTAGGTGGAGAAGCAGTGATTTAGCAGTGATTGCCTCAACTCACCATTTTCTGCAAGTTCCAGTTTATCTATCAGTCATCTTCCCCGCATTGGAAGAATACTGGTCCCACTCCTCCTTATGACTCCATTTTTGGACAGGGCTGAGGCATGTACATTCCAAAACCTTTTCTTTTTCAGTCACTTCATCTCCAGTTTCACCTGCAACTGCCGGTTTACTGTATATACAGGTGCGAGCATTTGTAGCCTGGTGACTAATCATGAGAAATTGATTAGCAGCACCTGGGCACTTGTACTTATTAATTTATATGGAAGCAGTCATGTGCATGCAGAACTCATGCATGTTGACTTATTTTATATAGAATAAATAAGAACATCTGTATATGTTACAAATAAAATGGGTCTAGAGAAGTGGTCCTCACTCCTGGTCCTGGAGAGGCGCAGAGTGTGCTGGTTTTTGTTTTTGACTTAAAATCAGCAACTAATTTAGACCCAAGAAACCCGATGATGTGGATTAACCATGTAATTAACTGCTTTAAATGATCAATTAAGTGTTGAGTAAAAACGAGAAGCCAGCACACCCTGCGGCTCTCCAGGACCAGGAGTGAGGACCCCAGCACACCCTGCAGCTCTCCAGGACCAGGAGTGAGGACCCCAGCACACCCTGTGGCTCTCCAGGACCAGGAGGGAGGACCCCAGCACACCCTGCGGCTCTCCAGGACCAGGGGCCTCATGTATAGAATTGGCTTGGATTTCATCCAACATTTTATTAGTACCACCAAGTACTCCACCCAGTGAAAGCCCTTCAATTATCCTTATATAGTGCACCTTGTTTCACTTTTTAAGTTGCTTTCAAATGGCAGTAAAACTATGCCAAATTACACAATTATAATTGTAGTAAAACATAAGAAAACATAATGGCAGAATAAAAGAAAAAGACAGAAAGTACCAAAAAAATTATCAGAATGTGACATTGAAGTACTTTTAAAGGAGGTGCTGGCAAGAGCACAACTATTGTTTGGTCCAATTAATAGTAGGCCTATTGTATCCAGCAAAACAAAATACCCTTCATAAATATGGCAAGCTTTGACAGGTTGGCTCTGGGTAATGGCATGGACTCATCCTCATGAGCAAATTATGTCTGGTCCCTAAAATGCATAAAGGGTGTATTGCTCCAACAGTGGTAGTGCAGCTTTTAATGTGAATAGTTCACACATACATTTTTATAGTGTCTGTACATAATTAATTAATATTTCACAACTGTAAAGCAAGTAGCATATTATTTCTTTAAGTGCTTTAATATAAAAATGGAGTTCACTTTAGGCTAAATAACATTGTTCATTTGCCATGAGACTAAACCCACCTCTCTCTCTCTCTCTCTCTCTCTCCCTCTCCCTCTCCCTCTCTCTCTCTCTCTCTCTCTCTCTCTCTCTCTCTCTCTCTCTCTCTCTCTCTCTCTCTCTCTCTCTCTCACTCTCTCTCGTGGTATACTATATGAAACCCTGTATGAAATGCTGGATATTTTTTTGTGATTCTTCTTATGAATGTACCCATATGATGTATCAATTGCGAGTTGCACAGTGTAGCTATTCACATTTTGCTTAAATGAAATGAACAAATATAAGAAAGACAAAAATAATGGTAGCTTTTCGGCGTAGTCACCGCAAAGAGTTCTCTCATTTCCCCAGTCTCAGCCACCTACTGTGGAAAGAAGCACAATATTAACTCCTGGACTGATTCGTAGGGCCGCCCAGGTGTGTGTGCCTGCTGAACCAGTGTGCGCCCTGTTTCCCTCCCCCACACCGAGCCCAGCTGCCACACACCTCCATCAGAATGCGACCGCGGGACATTTGGTTTAGTTGACCCCACCCCTTCCCAGGAGAGGAAATCAGCACAAGCGCTAGCAGACCCCGGCCAACGGATGAGATGGGAAGCGAAATGGCTGGAGAGCCAGATACCACCAGGTAATCCCGGCATTGGTGTCTGTCATCTGGTGGAGCCACTGGAGTGTGGGTTTTCCCTGGTGGTAGTAGCGAACAGTCAGTACAGCCCATTTAATGGCGAGACACTGTCTCAATGGCACTGTACCGATTCTCCCTGGGGCTGAGCTTGCTGTTGATGTAGCTGACCGCCCCAGTCCTCTATCCAAAGCTTTGGTCTATAGGAGAACAGGTACAGAGAAGTCGACCACATAAGCTTGCTTTAATTCTCAGAAACGCCACCCGGATCTGAGGCTCCCTTTCAAGTGAAGTCAGTCAAGGGACTAGCGCAACTAGAGAAATCTGGAATAAACCGTTGATAGCAGTTTACTGGCAGCAGGAATGACCACCTGATGTCTGGATTTCTTGGGTTAGTCGTCCCCATGCCAGATAAAGCACACCAATCCAATTGCACACCTCCCTGGGTTTATACTGAGCCCCACCCATCACAGTGTCCTCAGGATGGCTGGCAAATGCTGCATATGCTGCATCATTACTGTGGATAATAATGTCATCCAGATAGAGACAGCGGTGTACGCAGCATGCTGTCTTAAAAGCCTGTCCATCAGACGCTGGAAGGTAGCTGAAGCCCCACGCAAACCGAGAGAGACTAATTGGTGAGTGGAGAAAGCTAGAAAACTCTGGAGAAAAGGGAATCTGCCAGTAGCCCTTGGTTAAATCCAGCATCGGAAAAGAATGACCAGCGCCCAACCAATCCAGCAGCTCATCCGCCCAATAGGATAGGCATCAAATTTTAAAACTGCGTTCACCGTTTGGTAATCCACGCAGAACAGAAAGACACCCCTTCCCTGGATCCCCATCATCAGTGACCACCTCACCTCCAGCTGTGGGCAAAGGGCAATGAGCACAACCACATTGTCGGGCCCCTTCTGCCAGCTTCACCCTCGTCATCTCTCTAAACCCTGGCCAATCATGTCGCAGAATCAGCGGGATTCAGCGGGGTATGGGTACAAACCCCTGCCACCATACTATGCTTTTGTCTCACAATTGACAATTCAATCCATGCAGTTGGATAATAATGAACATCCCTGTGCACTCACCAAATGCCCACCTTCAGGAGTCTATCAATCGCCTCTGGTGGAACCAGACATTGGTGCACAAGGATACGGCAGCAACCCAAATCCAACAATGCCTGTATCCCTTTTCACACTTACAGGTAGGAGATATAACTGGAGCGTTGAGAAGGTGTGGTGTGTCTTATGATGTTTACCTCCATGAGCGGGCAACCCCCGTGGATATGCCCCTCCCACCGCAACGCCAGCAACCCTGCCCTGACATCTTGGCGCACTCACTTGAGATCAGGAACTGGGGAGAGTTAACGGTGGGGGGCAAAGGGTTGGATGGGATGAGATTGACCTTTAGGGAAACAGGGGCCTGGGGGTGGGGTGGGGTTAAAATGAGAAGCTGGGGTGGGGGTGAGGTTAAAATGAGGTGGGGCTGGGGTGGAGTTAAAATGAGGAACTGGGGCTGGGGTGGGGTAAAAATGAGGAACTTGGGCTGGGGTGGGGTACAGACAGGGAACCATCTGCAGTAGTGGAGAAGTTTCCCTCTTCGGAAAACTCTTCTGTCTATCCGGCACCAAAATATCACAAGCCTATCACAATTATTTCTAGCATAATGTTGCATAAAAGGGTAAACTATCAAGTCTAATGAAGAATAACTAATGTTTTGATAGTGAAGTTAGTTGGAACGAAAAAAAAAAATGGCACTGGCAGTTTGGATTTGATCCTAGGCCATGGGGCCCACCAACGCAGTACAACAGTAACATAACATAACAGATTCCACATCATAGAGCGTATCCATGCACCAAAACAAAACCTTCACAGATTCATTATTGGCATTATTGGCATTTTAATCCAGAGCAATGTACAGTTGATTAGACTAAGCAGGAGGCAATCCTGGAGCAATGCAGGGTGTTAAGGGCCTTGCTCAAGGGCCCAACGGCTATGCGGATCTTATTGTGGCTATACTGGGATTAGAACCTCCGACACCCCACTAATCCTCCTCGGAGACTTCTATATCCACCTTGAAGCCTCCCCGGCTGCTACTCCACTCCTTTGACTTCTCCCTGCAACACTCTCCCAAAATCCACAAGGCGGGCAACGTCCTAGACAACTGGATCGAGTCCTACCTCTCTGGTTGCTCCTTCCAGGTTGCCTCGGCTAGTACAGTATTGACACCTCAGCCCCTTGCACATGAGTTCCACAGGGCTCAGTCCTAGGCCTGCTTCTTTTCTCCCTTTACACTAAATCCCTTGGCTCCGTTATTTGTGCACATGGTACGTCCTACCACTGCTACGCTGATGGTACCCAACTCTTTTTCTCATTCCCACTATCTGACACACAGGTTTCAGCCCGCATCTCTGCTTGCCTGAGTGGCATCCAGAGCTGGATGGACAACCACCACCTAAAGCTAAACTCAGGTAAGACTGAAATGATCTTCATTCCTGCTCTAACCTCTCCCCATCTGGATCTCTCCATTTCCCTAAGGGATATCTCAGTGATGCCATCACCCTGTGCAAGGAACCTTGGCTTGGTGATGAACAACAGACTGTCCCTCACAGAGAGCATAGCAGCGGTGACCCGGCCATGCAGATTCTTCCTATACAACATACGGAGAATCTGCCCCTTTCTCACCCCCTACTCCACCCAGCTCCTGGTCCCAGTGATGGTTCTGACCCGTCTGAACTACTGCAACTCTCTCTTGGCTGGATTTTCAGCATCCGCCATCAGACCCCTCCAACTCATCCAGAATGCAGCAGCTCGTCTGGTCTTCAGCCTTCCTAAACACTCTCATGTCACCTCCCCGCTTACTTCTCTCCACTGGCTGCCTGTCATGGCTCGCATAAAGTTCAAAACATTGGTGCTAGCTTTCCAAGAAATTAAGGGGTCAGCCCCAGCTTACCTCCGAAAGATCATCAGACCCTACACGCCTGCCATACCTCTTTGTTCGGCCACCACAGGACGCCTGGTGCCTCCCCCTCTCCACACTTCTACCTCCTACTCACAACTACTGTCTGTTCTGGCTCCACGGTGGTGGACCAAACTCCCCGTGGAGGTCAGAACAGCAGAATCTCTTCCCACCTTCAAGTGCAGACTGAAGACACACCTCTTCAAGCTACACCTCTCCCCACCCCTCCCTACCTCCTGTAAACCTTAACTGTTGTTGTTCTCGTCTTGTGTTATTATGCTAGGATGATACCTTTGCTAGTTTTGTTTGGCTAGGTAAGCCATTTATTGTTCAATTTATTTGCGTGGTGTGGTATTATATATAAAAAACTATATTTAAAAAATGTGATAATCAAATAAACCCTAGTCCTTATCTTTGGTGTACTGTTAGCAGTTGAAATTGTACTTCCCTCAATGGGTTTTTGAGCACACTTATCCCTGGTTATGGGTATGCACTTTGTTGTATGTCGCTCTGGATAAGAGTGTCTGCCAAATGCCATTAATGTAATGTAATGTAATGTGTATCATCTCTGTCAGAGTTCATTTAAGATTGAACATTTTACAGTGATTGAATATACACTCAGTGAGCACTTTATTAGGTATTTATTATTTTAGACTTCCACTGCTGTAGCCTATCCACTTACAGTTATGATGCGTTGTGCGCTCTTCTGCAATCCAGTTTTAATGTGTGGTTATTTCCGTTACTGTCACCTTCCTGTCAGCTTTGAACAGTCTAGCCATTCTCCTCTGATGTCTCTCACTAACAAGGTGTTTCTGTCTGCAGAACTGCTGCTCACTGGATTCGTCTTTGTTTTTTGCACCATTCTTTGCAAATAACTAGAGACTAGTGTGTGTGGAAATCCCAGGAGATCACCAGTTTCTGAGATGCTCAAACCACTCTGGGGGTCTGCCACCAACAATCATTCCATGGTCAAACTCACTTTTTTCCCCATTCTGATGGTTTATGTGGACATTGCCTGAAGCTCCTGACCTGTGTCTACATGATCATATGCATTGCACTGCTGCCACACAATTGGCTGATTAGATAATTGCATAAATAAGTAGGTGTAATGAAGTAAAATGTTTCTAATAATGTGCTCGGTGAGTGTATCTGTGTTATATTGCTGTGTTAAATATGGGCTATAATAAGAGCGTTCCCATGCCAACGCACCAGCAAAGAACTGTACACTGCCGCAAGTTTGTTAGTGTGAGGAAGAGGGATATGGGGGGGTCTACAGTGATATACATTTTTTCTTTAGCGTGGTCTGAAGTGGGATTGTCAAATGGTCTTAAATTATAATAAAGAAATAGCAAATATAGCAGTAAGGCCTAAAAATCCTGTGTTGTCAGACCATTATTTAATTACTTTCCAACTTTCACAGGTTTGTCATGTGTCGCCAAATGCAGGGTACTTCAAATGCTTTTATTAATGAGCTCCCAGGCTCGTTTGAGCACTGTGGGGATTTCCTGGCTCCAGCCAAAAAGCGTACACAAATGCAACCTTTAACTCAATTGATCAGCTGACAACATAAATTACGTACTTTGCAGAACCCTGGATACTATCACACATCTTAAGAAGAGGAAAGTCTGCCAGAAGTAATTAGCACCTTGGTACAATTACCATACTTGTGCTCTCAAGCAAGCTTTACGCGAACTTCAGCGCAAATGGTGTTCTACCAAATTGCAGGTATTCCTCCATGCCTGGAAACACAGCCTGCTAACCTATAAACATGCCCTCTCCACAGCACGTTCCTCATATTTCTCTACCTTAATAGAAGAATAGAAGAAAAACAATCCTCGGCACCTGTTTAACACTGCTGCCAGACTGACTAACAATCACGTTGATCCCTGTGTTTCCATATCAGGAGCTACTACCAGAGATTGGAACACCACTGTTACATATTGTCAATGCTTCACATACCACAGACTCTTAAACTTGTAGTCATCAAACCCATTCTTAAGAAGCCAAACCTAGATGTGAATGACTTGTCTAACTACGGGCCTCTGAAATCTAAAAATCTAAAATCTCCCGTTAAAATACTAGAAAAGGCCATTCAAAACAACTTAGTTCATTTCTGCACCCCAATCATATATTATAATTTTTTTGAATCTGCTTTTAGATCCTTCCACAGGACTGAAACTGCCCTGGTCAGAGTACTCAACGACCTACTCCTCCCTTCAGACTGTGGCTATGTCTTTGTAAATTTAAGTGTAGCATTTGACACAGTTGATCACCTCCGTCCTGTCGGATAGACTTGAAAATCTAGCAGACCTTCGAGGACAAGTTCTCTCTTGGTTTAGAACATGCATATCAGTATCAATTTGTGCATTTTAACAATGACTCCTATTATCAATCTATGGTTCGATATGGAGTACCACAAGGGTCTGTGCTTGGGCCCTTGCTCTAGCTCTAGACAAGTTATTCACAAACATAGCATTAACTTCCACTGCGATGCAGATGAAACCAAGTTGTATCTGTCAGTCAAAGCTGATGAAGTTGTCCAGCTGTCAAAGTTGGTGGCTTGTCTTACAGACATAAAGAAATAGATGACCCACAACATCCTCTTTCTAAACTCTGATAAGACGGAGGTAATGGTAGTGAGGGCCCAAGTCCCTGAGATGCAAATGATCTGACTACATGCCTAACCATCAATGGAATTTCCATCACTTCAAGTGCTGTCAAAGACTCTTTTGTCTGGATGTGCAAATTCCTCTCTGAAAGGGCTCCAGCTAATTCAAAATGCAGCAGCTCGTATTCTCACTAGAACAAGGAGATTTGAGCACATCAGCCCAGTGTTAGCTTCACTTCACAGGTTGGCAGTTAAATTTAAAGCCTTCCATGGGCTTACCCCTTTGTATTTAATTGATTGACTTCTTCCTTATACTCCCATACACTGCCATCCTGTTGGTTTTCATTTCCACCCCAATTTGACACACATGCTTCAACTAATTAGCAGCTCAATTAGATCTCTAGCTGTTCAATGAGGTGAGTGTTGTTAGGGTTGGAATGAAAACGTACAGAATGGTAGATATCCTGGAACAGGGTTGGTTATGTTTGTTTTATTATGTTTTTTATGGAGCAGACACGACAGACCTGTTATAGGTTTTTGCCATAACTTTGAATCCTCTCTCAGCGCCACCTAGTGGCTTCCACATTACATGTATGTATCAGGATGTATTATTTATACATATCATGACATCTCCCTTTTTTTTTTCAACATAAAGAAAACCATGACGCAAATGCTGAACTTAAGTTACTGTAAAGCCCAGTATGACAAAAGAAAAAACTCACTGTTTACCCTGCCATAACATTTCTCAGGTTTCAAAACACATTAAGGCGTCATTACTTATTTCACACTTATTTCAGCATTTCTTTCCATCTCTCTCTCTCTCTCTTTTTTTTATTGCTACTTAATTGTCCAACTATGAACTATGAAAAAAAAACATTCAAACTTGAAAAAAAAAAGTTCATAGATCTATTACTCCTCAACAAGTCGTCTTGGCTTTGAGACGATTCTTCCACTTGCTGTTTTACCAGGGAGACCTGGAAGCTCTTTTGGGCTGACATCTCTGGTATTGTTTTGTTTTGCGTGTCCATTTCATGTTTGTCCTCTGTGCTGTCACAAACATTCTGTTGAGTCACATATTGGTTGTCCATTTCTTTTGGTGTGTTACTTTGTTCCTTTGATTGCATCAGAAACTTCCTGTTTCTTCTATACACCTGTCCATCAGGTGTCTGGACAATGTAAGATCTTGGCTGGTCAGAAAGTTCAGTTACCTGGGCTGGATTCCATACTCCATCTTGCCATATTCTGACATTTTCGCCAACCTGAAGTTTCTGAAGTGCTTTGGATCCTTGATCAAAGTATTCCTTCTGTTTATTTTGCCTTGTCTCTAACAATTTCTGAACTGTATTGGTTACCATTTGAGGTGTCAACATCTGTGATGTCATCGGATGTCTTGTTCTCACACGCCGACCCATTAACAACTGGGCTGGTGACGCTCCAATATCCTCCAAAGGTGTGCTCCTCAGATTCAGCAAAGACAGATAAGGATCTATTCCATCAGCTTTCGCCTTTTTCAGCATGAGTTTGACAGTCTGTACTCCTCTTTCAGCCATTCCATTTGACTGTGTGTGATGAGGGCTTGATGTTCTGTGAATGAACTCCCATTCTTTGGCAAAGGCTTGGAATTCACATGAGCTGAACTGTGGTCCATTATCTGAAATTAATGTCTCAGGAATTCCATGTCTGGCGAATTGTGACTTTAGATGAGTGATGACTGTTGCACTTCTCATGTCTGACTTCAGCCACTCAACCTCGATGAATTTGGAATAG
This sequence comes from Conger conger, assembly GCF_963514075.1. Classification (NCBI taxonomy): domain Eukaryota; kingdom Metazoa; phylum Chordata; class Actinopteri; order Anguilliformes; family Congridae; genus Conger; species Conger conger. Next base: position 44,113,127 of record NC_083773.1, read on the forward strand.
TAATCCACCAAGAGTAGATATTCCTGCTGGTTAAAGGTGAATAGGTCGACACCTATCTTCTGCCAGGGTCTATCAGGAACACTGTGTGAATGTAGTGGCTCTTTGGTTTGTCGTTTCTGGTGTGTACTGCACACATCACAGCTGTTCACCATCTCTGAGATACTTTGCGACATCCCAGGCCAAAAGAGTACCTCTCTTGCTCTGCGTCTACAACTTTCAATGCCCAAATTACTTTCGTGAATGCGCTGTAGCATTTCCATTCTCATCGCTGCAGGAACTATGAGCCGTTCTCCTTTGAATAAGATTCCATCCACAGCTGAAATTTCTTCTCTGAAGTTCCAATAGGCTTGTACTTCTTTTGCAGCTTGGCTTTTTGTTTCTGGCCATCCATTCAGAACTGTTTCTGTGAGTTTAGTCAGTGTGACATCATTTTTTGTTTCCTTTCTCAATTCCTCTAGTTTCTCAATCGACACAGGTAAGTTGGAGATCACCATGTGCACCTGAGCTTCTATTTCTTTATCAATTGCGCCAGTCTCTGGTAAATAAGCTCTGGATAAAGCATCTGCAATGTACATCTCTTTTCCTGGCTTGTAGTGTACGTTCATGTGATATTTTTGCAGTCTCATTAAGAGTCTCTGTATTCTAGCTGGAGAGCTGCTCAACGGCTTTTTCATTATCACTTCAAGTGGTTTGTGATCCGACTGCACATCCACTTCTCTCCCATACACATACTGGTGAAAACGTTCTACTCCAAACACAATTGCCAACATCTCTTTTTCTATCTGTGCGTAACGCTGTTCAGTTTCAGTCAATGCGCTTGATGCATACGCTACTGGCTTGTCCTCTTGCAATAAGACAGCACCGAGTCCACTTTTGGATGCATCTACTGACAGTGTTACTGGGAGCTTTACATCATAGTATCTGAGCAAAGAAGCTTCAGTGAGCATTGTTTTCAACTGGTTGAATGCGTGTTGATGCTCACCTTTCCATTGCCATTCAACGTCATCTCTGGTAAGTCCACGCAATGGCTCAGTATGTTGTGACATGTTTGGAATGAATTTTGCAAGGTATGTGACCATACCTAGAAATCGTTCCACATCTTTCTTGCATTCTGGTGTTCGCATTTTCCTAATAGCCTCGATCTTGCTCTGATCTGGTTTCAAACCATCTTTTGAGAAGATGTGACCCAGGTATTTGATTTCTTCTAGGCCTACTTTGCATTTTTCTTTATTTAGCTTGAAATTCTTGGCTCTTGCTCTCTCCAGCACTTGCCTCAATCTGTTATCATGCAGGTCTTTTGTCTCGCCCCAAATCAAAATGTCATCGATGTACGTCTCAACGCCTTCAATTCCTTCAAACAGCTGTCTCACTGTCCTGTGGAACACTTCTGGTGCAGAATTAATTCCAAATGCGAGTCTGAGGAATCTATAACGACCAAAAGGAGTGTTGAACGTACAAAGGCAAGAGCTGGCTTCGTCTAGTTTCAGTTGCCAAAACCCTGAACTTGCATCCAGCACTGTAAAGTATTTTGCTTTTGAGAGTCTGCTAGTTATTTCCTCTACCTTTGGTAGTTGGTAGTGTTCCCTCATTACTGCTGTGTTGAGATCATGAGGATCTAAGCAGATTCTTAATTTCCCATTTGTTTTTTCAACAATTACTATGGGGTTGACCCACTGGGTGGGCTCTTTGTTATCACTTTCATTTTTTCCATTCTGTTCAGTTCTGTTCTAAGTGACAGGAATTTTCCTAGGTGGATGGACTCTTGGTATCACGCTTGCATCAATTCGAATGGTGTGTTCTCCCTCCAGGCACCTATGCCCTCAAACACATCAGCATACTCTTGGAAGATATCCATTTTGTCACTTTTATTCAGTGCCATCACTCTCTTGATGAGCCCCATTTGTTCACATGCCTGAATTCTGAGTATTGGTTTGGCGTCTGATTGTACAACAATGAATTCCAGAACAAATGCTTGCTTTCTTTTTGTATTTCACTGTCCAGTTGCACTTTCCTTTCACAGGTATTTTGTTTCCAGTGTATGTTGAAAGTTTCATGTCTGTGGGTCTGAGTATGTTCTTTTTGCCTATTCTTTGTAGTAAACAGTAAGGAATGACATTGGCTTGTGCACCAGTATCAAGTTTGAATTTTTCATGTTTGTGCTCCAACTTTAGTTCGACAGTCCATTCATCTGTCTGTGTCTTTGCATGCACTACACCTACGAACAGACTTGCTTGCTGATCTGTGACGTCATCGTCAACCGCGTGCACTTTCCTCGATCTACACATGTTGGCAAAGTGGTTCATTTTCTCGCAGTTCTTACATTGTTTGCCATAAGCAGGGCATTTACGTGATGCATGCTCAATTCCACATTGTTTGCAATCAAACATGTTTGCTTTGTTTTTCTCACTCACTTTCGTTTTATTGTGTTGGTCCTTTTTTCGTGTCTGCTTATGTTTTACTGCATCCACATGCTTGCTTTCACGTGCAGAGGCTTGTGCGCTGTGATCCTCGTCATGCATTTGTTTAATTTGTGCTTTTGTCGTTTCTGAAGCAAGGCACAGCTGCGTAGCCTTTTCGAGAGTAATGTCTACTTCTCTTAGCATTCTCTGTCATTGTATCAGACGTCATTCCACAGACAACCCGATCTCTGATAAGGGATTCTCGCAACTGTCCGACTTTGCCTTTAGCTTTAGCTCTGTAATGTACTGGCTAATGGACATGTCCCCTTGCACACACGTGAAAAACTTGTAGCGTTCATACGTAATGTTCTTTTTTGGGTTACAGTATTCTTCGAATTTTTCCATTATTTCCGGCAATTTATGTTTATCGTCGTCTGCTTTGAACGTGAAGGTATTGTACACTTCAACTGCCTCTTCTCCGGCAACATGAAGAAATAGTGAGGACTGTACCTTAGCTGGCTTGCTAGCGCCTCCGGTCGCTGCTAAATACAGCTCAAACCTTTGTCGAAACCTCCTCCAGTTTTCTGACAGGTTCCCGTGCAGTAGATCAAGTCCAGCAGGTGGCTGAAGTCCTTCCATGGTTGCAATACTGTTTTTTGTCTTAGTTCTTTACTTCTGACACCATGTTTTATTATGTTTTCTATGGAGCAGACACGACAGACCTGTTATAGGTTTTTGCCATAACTTTGAATCCTCTCCCAGCGCCACCTAGTGGCTTCCACATTACATGTATGTACCAGGATGTATTATTTATACATATCATGACAATGTTCTTACTTATTACTTCAAATATTTGCTGAATTAGGGCTGTAGGTTGAAATGTGAAATGTGTTATTTGTGTCTAAATAACAACTGTTGCTTATATTCTGTGTTTTAATGCAGTCAATTAACATTAATTAACATATGGCTAAATGAGTAATTTGAATCAATTAAGGCAGCATTAGACCCAGCAAACTGTTCCACACATAAACAACTCTCTGTTAAACCTCCTCATTATCCATGTTTACCATGTTTTTCTACCTATACCCCCTCATTCTACTGACAGAACTCAATCTGAAACACCGTGCACAGTTAACATAGTTTAGCCCCCGTATTGACTGAAACTCCTCAGAGATTCTTACAGGTTTAACAGGTCTGCTCCAAAAGACAGACGCTTTTGTGGATTTTTTTGATTTTACTTTAGCACTGCTGCCCCACTGTGCCCTACTAAGAGCTGAGGCTGGTCGTTCTACAGACCGTGGCTTCTGGTGGCTTTTAGCCATCTCCCTGGCTACGGCCAGCTGATGAGATCACCTGAGTACAAGGCTGCATTACTCAGCCTAACTGACCCGAACCGGCACCTCTCTGAGCAAATACAGACCAAAAACAGACCAAATCCCAAATCCAGTCTCAACATCGCAGCCAAAATATGATTCTGTCTGGGCCAGCCAGTAGACTGTTTAGTGTCCCAAGCTTGGCAAGGGTTATGAGGTTGGAAAGTAATTGCTATTTGCTGCTGGTGAATTAATATTCAAATATATTCTTGCAGTAGATAACATGGAACATGTTTAATATAGAAATTACATGTTCCATATAATCTACTGCATGAATATACAGCTACACTGTAGCAGACAATGACAGCACATATAAAAGTGATTCATACAAGAACAGATACATTTGAATAAATGTAAAAAGAAATGTTCCCATTGAAAATGTGTCATGTCTAAATTCAGAGATGATGCATAATGAAGAAATATCAATGCTTTGCTATATTTCTCTCAGTGAAATGGGGTTTGTGCTGATGACAGTCCTACATGTGGGTGGCCTGTAGTGTAGTGGTTAAGGTACATGCCACAATAAGATCCACGCAGCCGTTGGACTCTTGAGCACTGCCCTGCATTCCTCCAGGAAAGGATTGTCTTAGTCCTGCTTAGTCTAATCAACTGTACGTTGCTCTGGATAAGAGTGTCTGCCAAATGCCATTAATGTAATGTACATACCTGTACAGAATGCAGTCTTGATCTGACCTAAACTAAATACGCAATTGTTTTGGATTCAAATACTTTTCTATGTTTTGTCTGGTGTATTGAAACCTATGAAATAGCAAGCCCTACCATCTGGTCCTTCTCGTGCATTCAGGACTGTGTGGGCACACATAGCTCCACCCTGGCGATTACGTCCACCGATAAGGCCACTGTGATAGGCCTGACCACCAGTAATGGCCCACAGAGGAGAGGTCAACACCCGGGCACAGTGGTGCCAGGAAAACAACCTCAGGTTTTTCATGGGATTTAAGTCTGGAGACTGAGACAGTCATGGTTGCTGTTTTTACGCAACCAAACTGCCAGACGACTGCTCTTACCGCCTGAGCCAATGTCGCCCCCATGTAATATGCTTAGAAATACAAATAGTCATGAGGATGAAAAGAAGGTATAAAACAACCATCGCTATTCACTTTAATGAAGATACAACCGAAAAAGAAGAACATGTATCACAACCAAAGAGAAAAGACACGGTGGAGCTGGGGAGGTGGGGGCTGTTCTACAGCGAGCTCAGCAGTAAAAAGGAATGGCAGGGGGAACTGCTTAAAAGAACCTCCTTCAATCAGAGAGCAAACATGGTTAGTGTTGGTGAATCAGCTGGGTGTCAGCTGATGGCTGAGAAGTGGGCAGACTACTGTGGCCTGCCTAAACTAATGCTGCGCTTAATTTCCTGTATATTTGAACATAAAATATAGATCATTATCCATGTTGTTTGTTATATACAGCCTACATTTTAATTAAGGGTGCCAATAATTCTGGAGCCCACTGTATATGCCTTTTGCACGTTTTTTTTCTTACCATTATTTAACTGCAATGTTGTGGAACCATAAACTAAGATTTTTACTCTTTTTGCTTGTATAAATAGATAACAAACCTCTTGAATCTTGGTTGGTTCAATTGCTCAGGCAAGATTGTTACGAATGGCGCGTTTTATTCACACGACAAGGCTTACAGGATAACAAGTTGATTCTACATACAAAGGGGTATGAGAGATCAGTATGATGGCAGTGTTGAATGTAGTCGGTATAGCAGTGTTGAGGGCGCAAAAACCAACCAAGACAACTGACCTACGACAGGTGTGAGATTTACTGCCCTCCCAAGCAGCAACACTGGAGCTCCTTTCACTCGTAACTAAACCAGCTCCAGGTGCCACTTGTGGAGGGACCACGCCCACCAATCAACCTGTTGGAAGGCAAAAGGGGAAACATTAAAATGGACCAGGGGGGCATGACAAGATCAATCAAGCACAGAAAATTATTTGAATCCGAAACAATTGGCAGACCTATATTTTTTCCCAAAGGGATTGAATAAAATACATAAATTAAAATGGAAAATAATAATTGGGGCATACCATAATGTTGGGAAGTGAGTGGTTTCTGTTTGAGCACACACAGACATGGGCGTAGCAGAGAGTGGTTCTGGTAAACGTGTCTTTACAGAATGTACTTGCAGTATTGATCAGAACACACACTCCCTGTTTTGCACAGTGCACTGAAATGCCAATTTAGAAAGCAGGCTGACAGAACACACAGAGGATCCTCAAAGTAAAGGTTTGTTGAATGTCAGATTTGTGGTTCAGAATGCACAAACCACACTTCCAACAGAGATACTTTCTCAGAGCAGAATGCAATATTGAATTTCTGAAAGCTTTTCAGTTGCCAAGCTAAATTCATACAATGCATACAATCATGTAGATACGAGTCAGAAGCCTCAGTTAATGTTCACATCAACCATCAGAATGGGGGAGAAAATGTGATCTAAGTGACTTTGACAATGGAATGATTGTTGGTGGCAGACAGGGTGGTATGAATATCTCAGAAACTCCTGGGATTTTCACGCACACCAGTCTCTAGAGTTAAAACAAAAACAAATCCAGTGAGCAGCAGTTCTGCAGACAGAAATGCCCCTGAGAGACATCAGAGGGGAAGGGCCGGACTGGTCAAAGCTGACAGGAAGGTGAATAACCACACAATACAACAGTGGCATGCAGAAGCGCATCTCTGAACACACAACACAACACAACAAGCCTAATAAATACCTAATAAAGTGTATATTTCATGCAGATTTCATCTCGTGTTTGTAAAGATGCGGTCGAGAGTGGTGTACTGTAGTGGCTGACACCTGCTGCACTTACGGTTTACATTTTCTGACCCTAGGAAAAAATAAATAAATACAGTACGTCTTTTTACAGATACGAGTAAATATGACATTCTTGTAGAATCATGATGTGATTGCTCTTACCCATTTTGTCTCTGCATAGAACTGATTGGTGGACTCGAACTTTCAAGAACTAAATTGGCACTGAACTGATTGTGATGATTGATTGCTGATTGATAAGTGACTAGGAATCAAAGTGATGTTGAATCTCAGATGTGCTTTTCATTTTGTCCTCCATCTGGTTCTGAAGACACACCTCTCTGCACTGACAGAAAAGACCAAACATGGCAGGACCAAACATGGCTGACTACAAATCAACACATTAGATACATTTTCATGAAAAACATTAGACGAGTCAGTTTTACACTGTGGTTTGAATAAACTTTATCCATAGTCACGGAGCCATCTCAGGACCCTGCCAGAAGAGAACCGATGATGTATGCTTTCTATTTATGTATGAGCTCAGAAATGGTGACATGGGGATTTTAAAGATGCCAGCAAAGCATCAGCTATCTGGTGTATTTGATGCTGTCCATCTATGAGCAAACTGCAGACTACACACACAAGCATGAATGCACAGATGCCATGCACACACACACACACACACACACACTCACACACAGTCCGCCACACACACACACACACACACACACATACAGACAGATGTGATCAAAGGGTCATGCTGGGGAACCAAACACACAGCAGAGCATATGGACTGAGAACCAACTGTTTTAGCCTGAAACTCTGTGGTTGTGTGTGTGTGTCAGCCTGAATTCCTGTGTATGTATGCATGTATTTGCATGTTAGTCTGATCCCTGTGTATGTATGCATGTATTTGCATGTTAGTCTGATCCCTGTGTATGTATGCATGTATTTGCATGTTAGCCTGATCCCTGTGTATGTATGCCTGTGTGTGTGTGTGTAAGGCTGAATACCAGTATGTATGGATGCCGGTGCGTGTTAGGCATGCATACATACCATGGACGTGCGGTCAGGGTAGGCAGGGTAGGCAGTGCCTACCCTGTGATAATCCAATCAAAATTACTAAACAAAACAAAAATAAAAATAAATGTTTTACATGTAAATGTAAATAGTTTTTCTAATATTTCATGTGTTTTATTGGTCCTGTTCTTTTTGCTCAAAATTCCCAAAATGTCTAAAACGGCGTTAAAATATGCGCTAGGCTGTACAGGATATGCTGCAGCACTCCGTTTCATTGTAGTGGAAGACGCGCGTCCCCGCCTCTCGTTACTCTCAGTGGAACACGCGCGTCCCCGCCTCTCGTTACTCTCAGTGGAACACGTGCGTCCCCGCCTCTCGTTACTCTCAGTGGAACACGCGCGTCCCCGCCTCTCGTTACTCTCAGTGGAACACGCGCGTCCCCGCCTCTCATTACTTTCAATGGCAGGGTAGGCAAGAGCTCTTCTGCCGACCCTGCTGAGGATTCATTCATTCAGGAGACTTCAGAATCTGCGCATGTGTATTGCCTGGTTTGCGTGTTTTACAGTAGCCAGGCAAGCCTACCCTGGATGACGTGTCACCTGTGTCATATCATATGTGTCATCTGCGCGAGGCTTCCAGCCATAACGGCGCGAAACCACAAGGTGCTTAGAACCTACAACACAGTCAGAAACATGTCGATGCAACAATTTCACAACTTTAGTAAGTTGGATTTCCAACAAAAGTTGGATTTAATTAAAAAAGGCAGACCAACAACAGCACTTCCCGAACTTCATCAACGCAAGGGACAGAAAATTGTGCGCTCCTTCCATCAGGAGTGGTATGAAAGAAGAGAGTGGCTTTGTGGCTCAGCTAGCAATAGCAGGCTATACTGTTTTCCGTGCTTGCTCTTCTGGGTCTGGGTAGGAGCCGGCTACTTTTAAACGAACTGTTGTCGATCTAAAATGAAGACGGATTCAGCAACTGTATGGCTTATTTCTCGCTTCAAATGTTTTCAGAAACACATTTCAGTGAACTATTTTCGTAATATAACAGACTGTAGCAGCCAGGCTCGCTACTTCCGGTTCCGCGGGAGACAGAGACAGACGAGGCAGGAAGGAGAGCCAACGGGCCAGCAGACCGCTTTATTTAACACCAGTCAATAATGTACCTTAAAATAGGCAAAAGCGGAGACAGCATTAAATACATCGCAACATAATTATTTCCCATATTATTACCATTTTTTCAAAGTCGTCTTTGTGTCTCTCTGCTCCGTTTCCTCCATATCCGTAAGCTTTGAAAAAACGTGCACAAGTACGCACGTAATGAACGCAGAGTACGGACAGAACGCTCCGTCCGGATCCGTATGCGTATTTAACGTAGAGCATAAATGGGTCTTCACTAGGTTGGCAACTATTAACTCGTCAGGCTTATCACGGAGAAGTGGTTTTACAGTTAAACAGCATGATGTAACCAGGGTAAAAGACAAATTAATGAAAGGAACAAAAGAAACAAGAATCAAGCTAGAAACAAACCGCGACTGGCGTCGCTCGCCCGCTTGTGCCAGCCGTGGCTATCTAAAAATACAAACAAACGGAGCTATTGTTATGCAAAGGCGAGACGGAGACTCGCTTGCGTAAAACTCCATAAAACTCTTCTTTGCGTCACAAACTGGTGGCATATCCGCATACGTCTTCAACTTCTTGGGTGCCTGGGTAATGGACTCTACAAACAGGGAGAGAATACTGATAATCCAAACATGGGCGAGATCGCCGTGAATTATCTAGATTTAAATGTCCTGCGGGTGAGTGGCCACCACAACTGATCTGTTTTAGGTTTACTTTATCAGATAAAGATTCCTAAGTTTAAAATAGCCGCTTTAGAAGCAAGCGTACCTGGGCTTGGATGCCTCAGCACATGGATACACAGCTCTTCCTGAACACCACGCAGGACCCCAGCTAGTCGTTTCTGCCACGGCCTATCTAGAATGAGCCCCGTAGTGGCAGACCTCCTCGGTCCCGCCCACTACATTGTGTTGGTGGATTTTTGGAAAGCTTTGTGTGATTCTTAATTGGGATGTAGTGTGTAAACTGCTTTGAATGACACTTTGAATGGATGGTTGTCATATGAAAATGCATTTGTAGACTACCTCTTGCGCCCCTAATTTGAAAAGTCTAACTAGGCCTAATATCTTTGAGAATTTCGTTTAAGAATATCCCTTGCCTACCCAGTCACCGACTTCACCGCACGTCACTGATACATACACATAAATTGTGTGGGTGAGTGTGTTAGCCTGAATCTCTGGGTATTTTATTTTATTTTGTATGTGTGTGTGCGTATGTGTGTTAGCCTGAATCCCTGTGTATTTTTCTTTTTGTGTGTGTGTGTGTGTGCGTGTGTGTGTGTTAGCCTGAATCCCTGTGTATTTATGCCTGTGTGTCTGTTAGCCTGAATCCCTGTGTATTTATGCATACCTGTGTGTGCGTTGGCCTGAATCCCTGTCTACTTTTGTGTGTGTTTGCGTGTTTGTGTTAGCCTGAATCCTTGTGTATTTATGCCTGTGTGTGTGTTAGCCTGAATCCCTGTGTATTTGTGCATACCTGTGTGTCTGTTAGCCTGAATCCGTGTGTATTTGTGCTTGCCTGTTTGTGTGTGTTAGCCTGAATCCTTGTGTATTTTTGCATGTCTGTGCCTGTGTACATTAGCCTGAATCCCTGTGTATTTCTGCATGTTTGTGTGTGTTTAACTCCTGACCCTGGCAGTGGTGCAGTGTGACACTGATGTATTGGGGAAATATGCTGTTCTTAATTAGTAGGCCCCCCTGGTGCAACTGGAGAGCCGGGCACAGACGCCCAGCCTAGCTCTCCATCCGGCAGGCACTGCACGTTGAGGGACAGAACAAGATCGATGGACATGAGCCTGGTCCGAATCAATCAGGCTCTTTCTCTCCCTCTCCCCCTCTTTCTCTCTCCCTCCCTCCCCTCCCCTTTTCCCTTGCTCCCTCCCTCTTTCTTTCCCTCTCATCTCACCCCCTCCTCTTTCATCCTCCCTCCCCCTCTCTATTTTCCTCTCTCCTACCTCCCTCTCTCACATTCTCTGTCAAAGTTAATTAATTGACAGGAAATACATTTGTAGATACTGTCAGAGTTTACAGAAATCAATTTAAATATGAATACACATGAATAATTAACAAATATGTATGATAAAATAATCACAATGGCTCCAACCATAACAAAAACAAAAACAGGACCGGCAGTATTATTAATAAGAAAGAAATTAACACATGAATATTGAAGTTGTCTCTCTCTCTCGCGCTCTCGTCCCTCCATTGATAGAGAAGGGAGCAAGATAGATTGTTTCCTTTGTGGTTTAATGGTAATTAAGGGCTGCTAACCACATCTTTGGACCCTGCGGTCTCCCTCCAGCAGTGTCACTGATGAATAAATGTAAACACAAACTCTACTCTACATTTCAATGTCATATTGAGTGGTTCTCAATTTACAAATACACAGTATTTGAAACAAGAATATGTACGGCACAATCATCATCAGACTGAGAGCATTTTAAACTTCTGTGTCAATCCATTAGCAAAGAACAGCAGGTAAAAATGCTCTCAGTCTGAACACAAACAAATTTGGTTGAAATGATTTCATGCCACCTCACATGCTATCGCACGTGGTAACTGCTAGACTCACAACCCTGAGGGAGACGGACCACAGGAACCACAGTGGAGCCCAGGACGGGAGCTGAGACCCGGAGTCAGCTGTGGAAAAATGTCTGTATGTTTATACACATACAGTGTTTATACATGTACAGTGGTCGTACACGTACAGTGTTTATACACATACAATGTTTATACACATACAGTGTTTATACATGTACAGTGGTCATACACGTACAGTGTTTATACACATACAGTGTTTATACATGTACAGTGTTTATACACATACAGTGTTTATACATGTACAGTGGTCATACATGTACAGTGTTTATACACATACAGTGTTTATACATGTACAGTGTTTATATATATAGTGTTTATACATGTACAGTGTTTATACACATACAGTGTTTATACATGTACAGTGGTCGTACACATACAGTGTTTATACACATACAGTGTTTATACATGTACAGTAGTGTCGTGAGCCACGGACCCCTTGCCGAGCTCAGACCTCACGTTCCCACGAGCAGTACCTCACCATGAGGTGCCTCGGGGACGAACTCAAGTACTCCGAACGTCCTGGAGCCCTGGTAAGTTCTATTGAACTTCCAGCCCAGTCTCGAAGTGAAGGGTGTGATGCAAATCTGGTATTCGATGTCCTGTATTCAATGTATTCCTCTAAGGAATCTTTATCACATATGATTATAGTAAGATATACTTTATTATAATCAATCAAAATAATAGAGTTATACAGATTACAGTGTACATATCATCTTTTTCAGTTTGCTGATCACATGCAAGTTACATATACCCCTTTAGCTCTTTCTAATTTACCTTTCCACCTATGATGTTTAAAAATCAAGGTACACCCCTCAAATATCCATCCTCTTTGGCCTTAGCCTTATCCTATAGCTCCCCCTTCTGGACGTTTAAAAGAAACTATTCCTAGAATATTATATTTATCTAACTATGATAACTTCTCTACATTTTTTTACCTTATATAGTACCTTAATGAGAAATAAAATACATTAAAATAAAAGGAAACTTATAATGTGTTACTTTTCCTACTTCTACAAGTAATATAGATTATAATTACCACTCCAGCTTGGTTATAGTTGTTCTGCGTGGCTCTTTCTTCAACAGCTCGTAGATATCTTCTGAAGCCAAATTCTAGGATCCTACTCTAAGGTCTAAAAGCTTATTCCTTATATATCTTTTTTGCATACAAAAGTCTACCTTTTTGATAAGAAATGTCCCCAATATTTCAAGCGGGAAGACATTTATCTCTTATGTAACTTGTTTTTTAATGATCATATTCATTATTTCTGCTTTTCCAACTGTCATTTTTTCATACCTCAAAAGAAATTTCCCCAATACTTTATCTCATGTGCCCCTCCGGTTGGGAATTTCCACCATCTTAATATACGAGTGGAAAAACACTAGCTCTTATGTAATTTTTTAATGAACCTGTTCATCACTGGTATTTTTTCTCCCTGTCATAATCTCTCCTTGGACTCTCTCCAAACTTTGACTTCATACAAGCCAGAAGTTAGTGCCCTCCACCATCTCAACACACTCTTCAGGTGCCCCTTTTTGTGGCGCCTTAAGGGATCTACAAAGGACATCCAGCTAATAGCTGAGTGTAATTCATCATTTAACTCCTCCACTGTTAGTCCTTTGAATCTATCCGATAAATTATTTGTGTTATAATCAGGAAGGCCCTTGAAGCCTCTTAATCTTCTTTCGGTATTGACATCCCTTCCGTTTTCCTTATTTTTTTTTCTTTAGCCAGGCATTGTGCCCCTCCCCTGTAGGGTTGGGGTATTCTCAGTCAGAACTTTAACCTTGCTCCTTAAAACCCTAAATCTAAGTCCCCCGACTTCAGACTCCTCTACTGACAAGTATGGCTGCTCATTATCTCTGAACCACATATTTTTCTTCTTACAGGCGTTCTTACTACCACCTTGATGGCGTGTGCGAGGGGTTAACAATGCATTCCTTCTGAACCCATCCCCCGTCAATCTCTCATCAGGGGGGCCTAGGGCCGGGTCCTCGACAGTGGTCATACATGTACAGTGTTTATACACATACAGTGTTTATACATGTACAGTGTTTATACGCATACAGTGTTTATACATATACAGTGTTTATACACGTACAGTGTTTATACACATACAGTGTTTATACATGTACAGTGGTCATACATGTACAGTGTTCATACACATACAGTGTTTATACATATACAGTGTTTATACACATACAGTGTTTATACATATACAGTGTTTATACACGTACAGTGTTTATACATGTACAGTGGGAGGATACTATCCAGATTGTGTGTGGGGTGGGGATGGGTTGCAGTTGAAGAGTTAAAGGGACAAACATCAACAGATATATGGGTAGCATTGAGAAAGTGCTGGGATGAAATGGAATGAGGAGTTGCATAAGCTAGTGGAATCACAGCCGAAGAGACAGCTGGTTATCAAGCCAAAAGGCAGACACACCAAGTACTAACTATTTTTGACCTTCAGTAGATGCCTTCACATGGTTTTGACTAATATTATTGCCTTATAATATGAGTATGCTGTATACACTCCTGTACACCCCTGATTAATCAGAAACATCTGTGCAGCCATTTGTCCCAAACATTAGAGCCCTGAAATGCAAGGACCCTGAATAAAAAACTGAAACCAAAATGTATAATAATATTATTTAATAAAAGCTGAGAATCTGCACTTTAACCATGTGGATTGTTTGATCACAAATTTGAAACATTATGGAGCTCACTGAACATGAAATATATCATTCCAAGAGAACTACAACAAGCAAGGATTTACAAGAGAATGAAGATCGGTAGAATGAATAGGTGTCAGTTATTTACTGTTTTTCTGAAATGCTAAAACACTAAACCCAATTCTCTGAACCAAATGCTCAGTGGTCTAAAATCATCAAATCAATCACTCTTTTGGCAAAACCTTAAACAATGTTAACGTAATTAGACACAATTTGCATCTCATTCACTCTTTTTGTAAACACATTCTCACTCACTAAATCAGATTTAGCACTGTGATAAATACAGGCGGCAGAAGTTAAACACAACGAAAATTGTTCACACTTGTTCATAATGATGTGATGAAACCAACTGAACAGAATATAAGCCAGTTCGGAGTGCACAGCTGAGTTGAATGTTGATACCGTGGAAGGAAACCGAGTGTTTCTTTCACCTTGCCAATAGAAAAAAATCTCTGTGACCATACAATATTTTATTGAAGTAACTTTTACTGTATGTATACTTTTGTAACTGCATCTCTTTTTGTAGAATTGCAAGACAGCCACCTGAGGGAAGAAGGACTTATGGTCCTTTCAATGCCATTTGACTGCGTGAAACACAGATGTTGAAGACAATTTCTTCAATTAATTTCTCTGACGAGCAAAGGGTCAAGGATATAGCATTCCGGAACCTATATATTTTCTTCTGGGCTGCAACCTTCCCACTCAACCACAAACTGGCAACCCTGACCCCGGGGATGCAATTTAAGCTAGTGCCGAACTGTGTACACTGGATTGCCATCAATGAGCCGGAGGGGAGGCAGGGGTCTGGCAGGAGGGCGGTGATGAAGGGCTTGACGTGGGCGACATGGAAGGCAGGGTGGATGTGGCGTCAGGGAGGTGGGAGGTTAAGATGGATAGCAGAGGGGGTGATGACTCTGGAGATGGTGTAGGGATCAATGAACCTGGGGGCAAGTTTGTGGCAGACAGAGCGGAGGGGAATGTCCAGGGATGCCAGCCAGACCTTCCTTCTTAGGACCCGCTGGACAAAGAGCATGGGAACTTTTACTTCTTTCTCTTCCTCCGGGAAGAGAGGTGGCTGATAGTTCAAACAGCAGGCAAATGGAGACCTGTAGAGGAGACAGGCAGAGAATTATGGGAACACTCAATCAAGGGGAGTGAGTTGACCAGGCAGAGCAGCATTTTCTCCAGGTCCTGGTTCATGCACTTGGTCTGGCCATTGGTCTGGGGGTGAAAGCCGGAGGATAATTGGGTCTTCGCTCGGATCAGCCTTCCAGAGCCGACTGGAAAACTGAGGCACTCTGTCAGACGTAACTTCCAGAGGGAGACTGTGCAGATGAAAGACATGTAGAACAGCAGTTCAGCAGTTTCTTTAGGGAGACCACAAACTGGTCTATGATAGTGACGACAACAGTAATCCCCTTAGAGACCTGTAGCCTGCTAACAAAATCCAAAGCTACATAGGACCAAGGATGGTGAGGAATAGAGAGTCCCTGTGGCCGCTGATTGCTGGACTTTCATGCAGACGGCGACAAACTTGGCTGTATCGCGGCTTGCTTCATAGAAGGCCACCAGAATGATGGAGACCTAGAATATGACTGACCCCCGGGTGACAGGCAAGAGGAGAGATGTTTTCCCATTTAAAAACCTGGGGTCGGACTATTCAGGAATAAAGAGGTGGTTAGCAGGAGTGTTGCCTGGAGCCAGACTGCTTCTCGACGCTACCTCAACCGTGCTAATGATATGCAGCTTGGTGGCGGTGACCAGGGTCCCGGGCAGCAAGATGGAGACTGGACCTTTTTCAGACTAGGCAGGTGAGTGCAAACGAGAGAGCTTGACATTCTAGGAACCTTAGGTAAAATTTAAGCAATCACCAATACCCCGAAAAAGAAAAAGAAAAAACCCAAGCCTGAACATACATAGAATTCTTGTCCTAGTTAGCAATTATGATGATGATCTTGGCAAAGTTATAACACAGCATTTAGCATATTCAGTGTTTCCCACAGTGGTTCATAGTTAAGGTGGGCCGCCTTAACTAACGGCCCTGCCTTAACTAACGTAGGATTGAGAAATGAAAATCGATTAAAAATAACAATACAGAATAAGAAATCCGACGTCGAACAACAGCATTTGACAATTTAAAATAACATCACGCAGTTTGTCATTGAATCGTTATGAAATTGGAAAGTGACTAATTGTAAATCCATAAAATAACATAACATAAATTTCTCAAATTATTTACCTAATTATTAAACTAATGGCATTGTGAAACCATGAATTTTGCAGGTCTGTTTGTCGACATTTATAAGTAGACTAGCGGCTATTTCGAGTATTTTAAATGCAATGAATAAGCAGACCAGCTAAGGCCACCTTAATTGGTCGTCAAACCAAGGTAGGGCACGTGAAATTGGCGTTGGCTCCTGAGTTGATCAGAACCCGTACTTCCAGGAAAGCACTGAAAACAGAGTGGAACAGGAGATTGAGGAGGATGGATCAATAGAGGCGCCTTTCAGAAGCCCCTCGCCCTGTGCTTTGCCGGTCCAGCACAGTAGCGACATAGCCATTCTGTCACCCATCGCTGTCTCTCCTGTGTCCTTAAACCAGTGCGTTTCACTTGCAAAAGTTCAGGTTCGGGAGCATCAGTCAGGGGTTGGTTGCTGGACCGTGGGGTGAAGGTTGGCCTGAAGTGGGTTTGTCTCCAGGCCTGTCTCTCGACCGGTCTCTCCTGCAGTCGGGTATCCACTTGAATGGCTAGGTCGAGTAAGCTGTGGAGAATAGGAGGGAGTTTGCATGTGGTGAGTTCATCGTGAATCTGGTCAGATAAGCCATGATAGAATGTGCCATGTTGTGCTTCATTCCAGTCTGCAGACTGCCACAGGGGAGGCAGCAGCATGGGCTCTGGCCAGGGAACCGGAGAGGTCTGTTATCCTGATGGGAAGGTTCTGGAGATTCTTGTGCGAGGAGCGGATCTCAGATTTGTGCTGGCCCAGTCTGTCCCTGGAGTCGGAGGGCTTCCTGAGTGGTTGACGGGGTCACTGGTTCCATCTCTGGCCGGAATGTTCTGTCAGGCTTCAGAACAGTAAGACAGGGGGATACAGAGCATTGCAACCTCGGGGCCATATAACACTGAACATTTGTTACATTTGTGGGTGGTCTTCAGGATGTTTTATTTGAGCGTGAGCAGCAGGATCATGAGCAGACAGATCATCCTGTCTGTGTCGTGGTTTGGGACGTCAGTTTTCACTGTGATGTCCAGATACAGGAGTGTTTCAACATCAACCAGTGATTCATAAAGGTTTGCCTTACAACATACTCCCCTTTTCTCGACCCAATAGAAGAGTTTTTCTCTGCATGGTGGTGGAAGGTCAATGACAGACACCCCCAGGGAAAGATGCTCAGAGATGCTCTTCTGTATACCACTGTCGTAACACATGGTTATTTAAGTTACTGTCACCTTCCTATCAGCTTGAACCAGTGCTAATAGTGGTTATTCGCCAGTGGTTTTGCACCATTGTCTGCAAATTTGTTTGTGAAAATTCCAGGCGATCAGCAGTTTCTGAGATATTCAAACCACCCTGTCTGGCGCCAACAATCATTCCACAGTCAAAGTCACTCACAGCACATTTCTTCTCCATTCTGACACTTGGTTTAAAAACAGCATAACCTCTATACCATGCTTTTATGCATTTTGTTGCTGCTACATGATTTGCTGATTAAGTATTTGCATTAACAAGCTGGTGTACAGGTCTATCTAATAAAGTGGTCACTGACTGTATATTGACTGGCTGTGAGTTTGATGGGGAAACATGGTTTGATTTTGAGCACAGATAAAATTGTTTGATTCTGCCAGCACAGTCAGTGGTTTTGTGAATGTAGTTTGAAGATTGGGTTTTGTGTTTACAGTTTTGAGAAAAGGGTAGAAGGTTTCAAGAAATGTGTCTTAGCGATTGTGAAAAACTGTAAAACACTTCAGACCCCCTTATTGAGCTAGCAGGAAGTGGCTCCAGTGGTTCCGTGGGCAGAAATCATTGCTGACTCCAGCGAAGTGACAGGATGTTCTCGCAGCACAGAACACTCGTGATTCTCAGCATGCGGCATGCTTGTTCTAGGCTTTACTTTCCAGCCACCCCAGCATGTGTAAGATTTATTGCACTGTTTGCAAGAAGTACTTATCTCCAAACGAGACTGCAGTGAATCACAGGAAAGGCTACCATCACAGGAAAGGCTCTTCTCATTGTTGTGTTGCTGCATGTTTGTACACAGTGAGGAGTCTGAGCCTGGACCTACACTGCCGTGTGAAATCTGCGTGTCCTGTGTGGTGGGGTAGTGCCACGGACACGGTTGGGGGACAATTGGACATTCCATATTCCCCAGTCAGCCCCTGTGGTACTTAAAGGACTTATAAGTCATTGCTCATGATCTTACTGTGGGACTGAGACAACGTCTCAGATGGAATCCGGACCATGCCAGAGCCGACTGTTAGAGCTCTGGATCTGGGTAAAAACAATGTCCTTATGGCCCAACCCAAACCAGCCTGACAAAGCTGTAGCCAAATTTTAATCAGAAACCTGACAGAGCCTAATTACTGTAATAACAAGCCAACAAGACCATGCAGCGAGAGAATACTGTAGAATACGGAGTCATCCCATAATATAGAACAATAGTCAATCAACAATTGAATCAATATAGGATGTAATTTGGTATATTCCTACACAAGGTTCCATATACATGCAAAGTCTTTCACGGTAGTGATAACAATATAATCATGAATTAAATCAAACAAGTACTAGCACATGAAATAGATGAAGAATCAGTGGCAAAAGGCATCGCTACATGCACTGCCCCCCTGTGTCTGTGCATGTTTATATATATATATATATATATATATATATACAATACTTTGACACCCTTGTGGTTCCAGAAAAAAAGAAAAAAGTTGTAGGTGGTAAAGTATTTTCGTATAGAGGCCCACTGCTTTGGAACAAACTTCCAATTGAGGTTTGGATTGCGGAGACTGTAGCTAGCTTGACTCCGAGCTTGACACAGACTCAGACCAAAAAAATACATATTCTAAGAATCGTTGATACCATTTCTCTATGTCAAAAAATCATGTTCCCATAAAATAAAAAATATATACAATCCACAAGCATGAATAAACACATTATTTTTCTTGCCTCACTTTTATTGTTATTTTATTTATCAGGGACAATGCACATGAATCAACTTTCAGTTTCCACATCAATGTAAATGCGCCAGAGTGTTAGCTAATGAGCGAATTTCAGTCGGTAGTCCCAAACATGTCGGTAGTCCCAAACCTGCATGTCTTTGGGCTGCGGGAGCAAACCCACCATGCAAACTCTGCATAGTATGGCCCAGACGGGGTGTCGAACCCAGGACCTTCTTGTTGTGCTACCCACTGCGCCGCTACCCACTGGTTATGAAGGTACGACAGTTTTCTAACTAACATCAACGTTTCTCGTAATCCATTTAGCCATTTTTTGACAAAATTATACTTTTGTCTGGACTATACCTAAGTAAATGTCATCTTGAACTGTATAAAACAGGGAACTTCAGCTGTGTCTGTATTCATAGTCCCAGTCTGATAGCTCATAATGCAGGGGGTCATCAGGTCACAGTCCTGGATGGCCAGGGAGTGCTGGTCTTCCACCCTCCCTTCACCTGGGAGTCAGGTGTGAAGACAGTCTGGCCGCATCAGTAGCACTAATTGTGCAGTTAATTACCTGGGAGAAACCAGGACTCGATTTGAGGAGAGGGTAGATCTGATCCTATATCAGTGTCCCTATACTGATGCTTTACGAAAACAGCCTCTGGTATAGGATCACTTTTGATTTTGAGCTCATGATGGATAACGTTAGGATAAGGAGATGGGCTAGATCAGCACTCTTCTGATGAGCCATGAATACAGGAAAAATGAGGGTCCGAATGATTATTAATGGTTAAAATAGTGATTTTTGTCTGAAATCAGTCAAAAGTATCACACAATTTCCGTTTTTTTTTTTTTTGCGATTACTTTAACTGTGTTGATATTGTATTACAAATTATATACCATGAGTGTCATAATGTTTTGGACAAAGAAACCTTTTCTTGATTTAGCCCTGTACTCCTCAATTTTAGATTTGAGATGAAACTGTGGTTAAAGTGCACATACTGAGACGGGTTAGACCCAAAATGCACGACTCAGACAAAATGGAAGTAATAAAGTCCCGTCAGGGCTTTATTCAGGGAATGTCCAGTGAGCGTAGTCAAAAAACAAGCAATGTTCATACACGTAAAATCCAGCCAAAACCAAAGTACAGTACCGAGGGAGAAGGCAGTCTCGTAATTGGTACACCATGCAAAAAGTCCAGTAACCAGGAAAGCTGTCAGCGGGGCAGAAGTACAGGCGGACGGTAGGCAGGCTCAGGGTCGATGACCGCGCAAGAGTCAAGACCGAAGTCTGTTCTGCGGGGCAGAAGCACAAAGACAGCAGGCAAAGTTTGTGGTACAGGCAGGCAATGGTCAACAAAACGGAAGTCAATAACGATGGTCAATAAACAGGCTTGGATCGGGTAGACAATAGCTTGACAAAACCGCTAAAAAGTGCACTGACGAACAGGAGACAACAATTTTCCAAAGACATGACATGGAACTGAGCTATATATGCAGGTGTAGACAGGTGTAGACAATTATCTTGAGAGCAGCATGACAAAGGAAATCAGGTGTGGAGGATTGACAAGTTAACTGTTTTTGAAGAAGAGTAATCCTGTATTCTGTCTGTTAGTTTATCCTGTGTTTTTGTAACTTTATTATATTTTATATTCATGGCTGGTTTATGTTTACATTCATTGTTCATTGCACTCATCTTCCCCTGTGATGTCTGTGTCTTTATGTAGTTCTGAGTCACTACCCTGTCTGTGTGATTCACTATTCACTAATCTACTAACATAGAATTTGTACAGTATTAATTATATTAACAAACTAATATGTTTGTCTAACTAAGTAAAATTCATTGTTTTGGGTATTTCACGTAACTAACATATTTACATTCTCCCTATTTCTGCACTGCTCTGTAGCTCCACCTCCCTGTTTTATCTCTGATTGCCTGCCTTAATTCTGCAAAGTGTTCACACCTGCTCTCTAACTATCACTACATTCCTTAAATCTGTGTAATTGCCTACTCCCTAATCCGGAGCCGTTTGTATTACATGTGTGTCTATGTGAATCCAGTCCCGTGTCTTCATTCCTCCCTCATTATTGAATGATTGCCCTTTCATGTGTCTCACCTGATGTCTATTTGTTAGACCACCCTCACTCCCATGCCCCGCCTAGGTTGTTATTACATTACATTATTGGCATTTAGCAGACGCTCTTATCCAGAGCGACGTACAGTTGATTAGACTAAGCAGGAGACAATCCTTCCCTGGAGCAATGCAGGGTTAAGGGCCTTGCTCAAGGGCCCAAAGGCTGTGCGGATCTTATTGTGGCTACACCGGGATTAGAACCACCGACCTTGGGTGTCCCAGTCATTTACCTTAACCACTACGCTACAGGCCACCCCAGGTTGTCTCATTCCTCTGTGTATATAAACCCCAGTCTGAGTCTTCACGGTTATCAGAAGGTTGATCAAAATTCCAGAGCCGATTTGTGTAAGCCTGCAATTTTTGAGATTCTTGGGACACTCATTTGCCTGACTTCGAGTTTTGCCTATTCCCTTCCGTTTTGTCGGAATATGTTTTTTGTTTTTTTGTTCCTTGCTTTGCTTAGACTCTCCCTGAGCCTACTCCTCTGTACTTCTGCCATTCTGATCTCCTGGATTTTGACCTGTGGACTGTTTTTGTGATTTTTCTTTTGCTTCTTGATTAGGCACTGTGTCTCTCTGATTACCTGGCTTGTACCTCTGGACTGAATAAAGACGTTTTTTGCAATACTGTGGTCTGGATTGGGTTTCCAGCCCTGAGCATAACAAGAAGCGCAGAAGTCTCAGCATACGTGTTACAAATGCTATATTTTCATTACACAGGCGAAGAATGGATGTGTTACAAAGCCTAACAAAATATACACTGTTGGAAACATAATGTGATTTCCTAAAAAGCATTTTAGCTGTCACCTCAATGGCATGTCGGTTATCACATTATTCGCATTTGGCAGATGCTCTTATCCAGAGCGCCGTAGAGTTGATTAGACTAAGCAGGAGACAATCCTCCCCTGGAGCAATGCAGGGTTAAGGGCCTTGCTCAAGGGCCCAATGGCTGTGCGGATCTTATTGTGGCTACACCGGGATTAGTACCTCCGACCTTGCATGTCCCAGTCATTTACCTTAACCACTACGCTACAGGCCGGTTCTTTGATGAGCTGAAGTTATACAGAATGTTCTTACACGTGGATGGGGTAACAGATTTCCTCTGCGACTGCGTTACCGATAGTGGTGAGAGACGCGGTGCTTGGGCTCGTTGTATTCTAGAGAAAACCTGTACAAACCGTAGATAGAAATATTCCTATGTACAATACTTTTGCACCTTTTTAACATGAGAAACTATTATGCATTTTGTCTGCTGGACCATTGTTGTGAAAACGACACTGACACTATCTTATTTCTTGTTGAATGTGTATTTCCAAAATGAAGAGAAATTGAGGTTCCCCCATGCCCCACGCTGGTTTCACTACCCACATTACAATGGCATGTTAAAACAGGTTATACAGATATACAGAACCGTTAGTTTTAATGCCTTAGAACGGTACATTCAGTTACCATAATGATTGAAAATTGCTTTGTGGAAAAAAGGAATGAATGCAGAAAAACCTCACCGCTGAGCCGGAGTGTTCAGCTGCCGGCGGTGGCATTCTCTTGGTACTTTTGCAGATAGTTTCATTGAATTGGTTTAGTGCACATAAAGAAACAAGAGAACAACCGAGAAAAACACGAATCTCTGGCATGGTGGACCCTCTCTACTTAAACTCCCCTGGCTGAGGAAGAACTGATTAAAATAATCACCTACCGGATTTGGGGAGAATAGTTAAGTAAGGGATAATACCCTATGAAGGAGTCAGTTATGAGGGAATAACTTGTTCATAAGGTATTATCCTGCTTATACCATGGCTAACTTGCCAAAGTAATATAGCTATGGATAATTTATTTTAAGTTTAGAATCAAAATGTATTAATTGAACCACAGTGGTGTCGGGAGAAAGAAAATAGTCCCTGTTGTTGTGAATTCTCCGAAATACTACCTTGTGCAAGCAGAGGGAAGCATAACTTTATCTGGAGGTTAAACACCTGGTTACAACATTTTTGTAGGAGAGAGGGGTACAGGTTTATGGGGCATTGGGACTCCTTTTGGGACAGAGGTGAGCTGTACAAGCGTGATGGGCTGTACCTGGGAACCTTTGCACTGGGTCAGCGTATGCTTAGGGTAGCACAGGATTAATTAAACTAGGGACTTAGGGGGGCAGGGAGAATACAGACTGCCCAGACAGCAACAGTAAAGGCTATGCATAATGGTGAGATCACTATTAAAATCTTTTCAAGGCAAATATTTTGTAATGGTGGGTTAAGACAGAAGGGAGTGGGGGAACGGGAGAGGAGAAGCAACAGACTGAAATGTCTTTGTTTAAATGCAAGAAGTATAAAAATATATTTTTGGAACTTGAGGTAGTTATTATTAGTGGGGGGCTATGACATTGTAGGGATTACAGCGACATGGTGCCTTGCATTGCAGCCAAGTGTGTGTGTGAATGGGTGAATGAGAAGCATCAATTGTACAGCGCTTTGGATAAAGGCGCTATATAAATGCCAGCCATTTACCACTTGGGACAAGTGGTCATTCCTCAATAAGCATTGATGTATTTTGGAAAATTAATTTATATTAATAAATTAATTATTAAAGGCACCTCTCCAGGGCCTCTAAGTCCAGGATTTTTATTTTAGCCATGCCAAATTGGTGGCAAAAAAATAAAAAATAACTTGGGGGGTAACAGTTGATGAAAGCCTTTCAGGTTCTAATCAATGTGCTGTAGCAGTAAAAGACAAAAGGCCAACAGGATGCAAGGATACAAAGACAAGAGTAGAGTATAAATCTAAGCAAGTTATACTCACCTTGTACAATACTCTTGTTAGACCACACTTGGAGTACTGTGTGCAGTTCTGGGGACCACACAATGACAAATATATAGAGCCACTGAAAAGGTTCAGAGAAGGGCAACCAGATTGATTCCATGCCTATTTAAGCTTAGTAAAAGGAGACTTAGGGGGGATTTGATTGAGGTTTTTAAATTCATTAAATGGGTTAACAAAGTTAACTACAGGCAATTCATAAGGGTAAGTGCAGTTAGCAGAATGAGGGGGCAAAAATGGAAATTGACAAAGGATAAATTCCGCACAAATATTAGGAAGTACATTCTTTTTTCACACAGAGAGTGGTCACTATGTGGAATAGCTTGCCAGGACATGTAGTGGATGCAGAAACAGTGGGGGTTTTCAAGGTCTCGCAGGCTTGATACGGTGCAAAATACCATTTAGCTTTTAGGTAAACTAAGCAGCAGGTGTTAGTAGTAGGGAAAGGTGGCCATCTTCTTCTTGCAGCTAAGTAGTGTACTGTACTTCATTTGTGCAGTCTTCTAAGGAATCTATTGGAATAAAAATTTTATTTTCTGGTATTTTTATCTAGATTTGTTAAACAACTTAGAACATATCAATGTTTGAATCAGACCACACAATTTTTAGGTGAGCAAAGTATCGGACCATGTGTCAAATATTTCTTGTTGCTCAGATGTGTCCTGTTATATTGATTGGTTAAACAATAAATAGGCCTGAATGTCTATGCTTGGTTTTAGGCTTGTGTTTTGCCTGTGAAGACATTTGTGTTAACAACAATAAACCAACATGAAGATCAGAGAACTGTCTTTGGGAGAAAGGCAAGCCATTTTGAACCAAGGAAAACAACAGCAGAAGCTGTGAAGAAAACCTCCAAAACATCAGTCAGTGACATCCCAAACAATCTCCACAGGGCAGGGGTGAAGGTATCTCAATCAACCATTCGAAGAAGACTTAGAGAGCAGCAATAAAGAGGCTATACCACAAGATGCAAACCACTCATCAGTAGTAAGAATCAGAAGGTGAGATTACAATTAGCAAAGAACTGCAGAGATGAGCCACAAAAGTTCTGGAACAAAATTTTATGGAATTGATAAAACCAGGATTAAGTGATGAAAAGGCCAAAGTGCAGAGAAAGGGATCTGCTCATGATCCAAAACATATGAGCTCATCTGAGAAGCATGGTGGAGGAAGTGTCATGGCTTGGGCTTGCATGGCTGCTTCTGGAGAGGGCTCACTAGTCTTCATTGATGATGTAACTCATGATGGTAGCAGCAGGATGAATTCAGAAGTCTACAAACTGTCTGACAACTTACAGAGAAATGCATCTCTGGGAGGAACTTCATCATGCAGCAAGGCAATGACCCAACACACTGTCAACATACCAAAGGACTTCATTAGGGAGAAAAGGTAGAAGGTTTTATAGACTGGCCAAGACCACCAGACCTTAACAAAATTGAGCATGCAGTACACCTCTTGGAGAGGAGATTGAAGGGAAAAACTCCCCGCAACAAACAACTGAAAGAGGCTGCAGTAAAAGCATCACAAAAGAAGAATGCAACAGTTTTGTGATGTCAGTGGGTTGCGGGCTTGATGCAATTATTGGAAGCAAGGGATATGCAACCAAATATTAAATGTTATTTACTTTCAATTACTTAAATACTTTCTGTTCCAATACCTTTTCTCAAAAAATGTGGTGGTCTCATACGAAAGGTGCTATGTTATAAGTACTTAAATGCATCTAGGTGTAAATACCAGGACAAAAAGCTGAAATTCTGAACTCTTATCTCATGTTCATCTTTTTATCTCAACCATACATGTCTTCAGTGTATTGCAAAAACAAAGGAATTATATTTACATTACGTTAATGGCATTGGGCAGATACTTTTATCCAAAGTGACTTACAGTTGATTAGACTAAGCAGGAAACAGTCCTCCCCTGGAGTAATGCAGGGTTAAGGGCATTGATCAAGGGCCCAACGGCTGTGCAGATCTTATTGTGGCTACACCAGGGATTGAACCATTGACCTTGCAGGTCCCAGTCAAGCACCTTAACCACTACGCTACAGGCCGGCCGATATTGACCGATACTTGGAGGGGACTGTACGTACCTAAACATGCAAATGAAACAAATCATCCGAAACGCAGCATTACAGCAGAATCAGTCTTACATTTTGGCGCCCCTGCTCCTGCATGTTGTGCCACGTGGGTGGAGAACCCTGGAGGGAAACACGCAGCGCAACCGCGCAGACGTCGCGCATTGGGAGAGGTCTGTGAAGGAGTGTATCTTCCTAGAGAGGTGATGGGGAGATCAGCACCTTGGAGAGAGATCCCTCTACCTGCAGTCCAGGACCCGGGACAGCGCACGTGAGTGAGCAGAGTGGAAAAGCACTGACTCAGCTGCAGCCTGAATGGCAGCAGGGAATGGTATTTAAGGCGCGGTCGAGGCTGCAAACAGGGTCAGATGGTGCCATTCCTGAGTGTGTGAGAGTGTAAAAGGCAGAGAGGGGAAGGACCTTCTTCCGTACTGACCCTGAAGGAGACCCCCCCTTACGAACGGCAACCCCAAAGACCCGGAAACGGATGCCGGACACCTGCGCCCACCCACTGCACCTCAGGATCCCCCCCGAGGACCACAACATGCATAATTAGGCCTGTGTAGATTGATTTCTCAGCAACTGTAGCCAATGTTTTGATGCATATATTGTATGTTTAATAAATTATATTGCTGTATGTTTTTTTCCATACTGACATATTGACTCCAACACAAACTAACTCCGTGGCGGTTTGTGATCCGTGGCTGTGTATATGACGACAGCAGGGCGGTTGTTGTACAAACAATATGGCCACCACTGTTTTGGCACTCTTCCAGGATGGTGAGTCAAGATTTCACAGAGAAAGAGGAGACTGGGGCGGTGAGAATGTGGATGTCGCCAGATAAAGGGTGGAACAACACAGGGATAAAAGAGGCTTTATTGTAGGTTGCTCAGTCAATACTGTTTGAATAGAGAGACTACTACTACTAACAAACAAAAAAAACCTGCTTTTTATAATAATGTTTGTCCCAACCATTATGAAGCTTCATGTTTTTCAGTTAAGCATAATACCAACAATTTGGTTTGTTGTCACCAGCATTAATAATCTTAAGTCAAACATGATTAGTTTTCATTCCCCATTAAACCTGTAGCTCAACATTGAAATGCTCTATTCAATCTGACAGGTCTTAATTAACAAAATAAAACCAGGGAAGTTCATAACAGGTTATCAAGCAGTTTGAAGGTATGAACTCTTGCTCAAACAAAATATGTACAATTAAATCATTAATTAAATCATTAATTAATCTGAATGATATGGTTTACTAAACTGAACTGAGCAATTTATTTTTGAGTGGAAAACAGGTGTTTGGACAAAAAATAACAAGCCTTGTTGTTTATCATTCTCTTTGACATTGCGCATACCCGGATGATATTAGCAAGGAAGATATTCTAGGAAATAACTAATGCACTAAATGCCACTTGCATATTCAGTACTGGCTTAAATTGGAAGCACTGTGCACTTTAGTTCTCTTAACTGCAAGACAGACTGCTCAAAGATGTTGGTAGTAACCACATCATGGTAGATGTAATGATCATTGCTTGTTTAATTCTAATGGAAATTATGCTCTCACATATACATTGATATATATATATATATTTTTTTTACATATTGCTTATTATGCAACAAGAGAAATTGTTGCGAAATATCAGATTAATCCTCGAACAGAGTTTGCAAATGCAGTCTATCTGTAATTTATGCCAGTAAGCGCTACTGTAACGATCAGTTTAACTATTGCCATGTAATTAAAATGAAGATTGTTCCAAGAAAAATAACGAAATGCCATACCCGAGCGATCACAGTCGACAATAGCCGCAAACGATTAAAAGGAGAAATAAATACAGGAATTAAAACTGATAAAGAAGGAAAACAATAAATACAGTGAACAATAAATGCAATGTAAGTGATGTATTTACCGGCTTGTGGGATTTAGCAATATCAAAGACAAACTAAACAGCATACTATCAACGGAAGCTGTTACTAAGTGAAACGTGTGCCCTGGCCCTCGGCTGAGCAGGTGGGTGGCAGAAGGGTGAGATACAGACCTGTCCGCTGGAAAATTGCAGTAAGCCACACCAAACTGGCAATGAGCCGCTCACTCCTGACTGACACACCAAACTGGCAATGAGCCGCTCACTCCTGACTGACACACCCCGATCAGTGGCTCTCCTCCCACTCTAGTGTGCCGCGAGTCCCAAAATTACCAGAGGAGCCTGGATCGTCTGGAAAATCCGAAATCAACAGCATGCCAGCTCACAACCCGGCAGACACCAGCTGGAAAATATGGCCCTGTGTGTCATCTCAGCTGAATTCGTGCCACTGTTCACTGTAGCGAGCAACATTTTATATTAACGGATAACAATTTTCAGACAACACTCCAAAGCCAGACTTACGTTGATCTGGATGCTGGTGAAATGTATGTCATTCCTTGTCATAAGTGCTTGTGGCATTTATGTATGTATGTAAGTATGTAGCTAGCCTATATGTGACCCATCATAAAAACAGAGGGAGAAATGAAATATCCGTCACGTAGCCAGCTAACCATGCACTTGGCACTTGTTATGAGTTGTAACTCTGGTTGCTTAATGTAACAACGACTGCTTTTAAACAGAATGTGTTCCTTCATTTTTCAAAACACTTGCTTCAGAGAATGAAAACCACAATTGAAATACATCATTGCTTGACAAACCGGCAGAACTGCTCACGTGCTGATGGATACGAGCACGTCCTTGTCAGTTGCTCACAATACAACCTTTGCTCGCAACACTGTCATGAATTGAGAGTAGAGACATAAAACGAGCACTCAGTGAGTCCACAAAAGAGAGGCGCTAAAGGTAATAGAATTCCAACACTCGCAAGCAATGTGTAAACGTTCCGTGAGAGGTGTGTAAGCTCTATTTCTGAAATAAAGAGACTGCGTTTACCCTCCACTCCTGGTTGTCACAAAACATTTGTTTTTCAGGAGTGTATCAGATGTGCTTATTAACAGCTTTTTTTATGCGTTCACTCCTATTTTCTCAAAAAAAATTTGCAATGCCTCCAAAGGCCGTAATATCAGCCCCACGATCGTTTGATGCTCCCACAGACAGGAGACAGAGAAAGACACTCATGTGCAGCTCCACAGGCTGACCGCGGGCACCTGTCCAGCCAGTAGGGGTCGCTCATGAGCAATGACAGGCTGTGATTCTGGCCAGTTGTATCCCTCCTTTGGCGATGCTGGTGGCGTTTCTGCATTGTTCTCTGGGGCTACTGGCCACAGTTGGCTCTGGTCAGGCCCAGATTCGATTGCAGACCAAGTTGTCATCATAACAGTCAGAATCATGCATATACACATCACTCTTGATTGACCATCGCTGAGTGTGACCATTTAAACACGTTTCCCATACCGTGCTTAACTGAGCTGTGTGAGAACCAACTCTTCTCTGCATTCATGAGGGATGCAGTATCTGTGACAATCATCTTTAATTAAAACATCCTGTCAACGCTCGCTCTTTGATCTCCAAATCGGATTCATTCCACAGGGAAGGAATAAAGGGGGAGGGGGGTGAGGACCAGAAAAGAGAAAAGAGACAGACCTCTGGGCAGAACTGAAGCAGGGCTGTAACTTTCCTCAAGTCAGACTTCCACTTTAATTAGCAATAATATAAAAGACCACGGGCTGTGGAACCTTCTCATTGTCCCCCGGCCCTTTGTTCTAGCTATCATGAGCTCGGCTTCAGAAAAATGTGTTAACTGATTGAGCAAAGGGACGTAGTTTATCCTTTTCATAAATAGGCTAAGAGCTGGGCCAATAGCAGACTCAGTGTCATTGTGTGTCAAATGCACATCTCCCTCTCGTGAGACTTTACAGATCGGCTTGGACATTATTTCTCACGGTTTGAATGTGTCGAAGTGACAGATTAGCCAAGAGCAAATCTCAGAATTTGCAGTCGAGTACCATGATTAACATCAACATTTATGAATTTCAGTTACTTCCGCAATATAGATCTTATTTGATAAAAAATAATATAATTAATCTTGCCATCATTAATTATCATTCATTTTATTAAAATATATTCTGTACAACCACTAGGTGAGGTAAAACGGTTTATAAAGAGAACAGTGTGCAAAGTGTATGAATCCAGGGCAGTACGAGAACTTATGATTCAATGACAGACATTTGCCTGTTCCAGCCCGACTTCCAATTCCGATAAACTCACAGAAGGTAAACAAAATGGAAATACATCTCAAATTCCAACATTTGGATAATGGATCTCCTTGGTTCCAAATGAAACTCCTGCCAAGTGCGTTGTGCTTGTTTCATGTCCGGTACAGCAGTAAGGAATCGGTTCATACCTGACCTGTTCATAAGGCGACCTCTCTGGAAGGTTCCAGATGACATGTTCGTTGGTAAAAGCGCATCTAC
The DNA here is from genome assembly GCF_963514075.1 of Conger conger. Classification (NCBI taxonomy): domain Eukaryota; kingdom Metazoa; phylum Chordata; class Actinopteri; order Anguilliformes; family Congridae; genus Conger; species Conger conger. Next base: position 44,143,744 of record NC_083773.1, read on the forward strand.
CCAGGATGCACGACAGGTGTGTACACCTGCAAGGACAGTGAGGGCTCCTCAGGTCAAAAGATGAGATGAGAGATCGGAATTGTAACTTTTATTTCCTGGTATTTTTATCTAGATTTGTTGATCAATGAACATATCACCTTTTGTATCAGACCACGCAATGTTTAGGTGAGAAAAAGTATTGCAACATGTGACTGACAGGTGTTTCTTGTTGCCCAGATGTGTCCTGTTAGATTGATTGGTTGAACAATAAATAGGCCTGAATGTCTACTCTTGGTTTTTGCCGGTAAAGACTGTATTTGTGTTAGAAAAGATAAACCAACATGAAGACTAGAGAGCTGTTTTTGGGAGAAAGGCAAGCCATTTTCAAGCTTAAAAAAAGGGGAAATCTATTGCACAAACTTTGGGGATAGCTTGTGCAAAAAGAAAGAAACCACTGGTGAACAGACATCAAACAGGCCGACAGGGAAAACAACAGCTGATGACAGAAACATTGTGAGAGCTGTGAAGAAAAACCCCAAAGGGCAGGGGTTAAGGCATGCAATCCACCAATTGAAGAAGACTTAGAGACCAGCAATATAGAGGCTATACCACAAGATGCAAACCACTCATCAATAGTAAGAATCAGAAGGCAAGATTACAATTAGCAAAGAAGTACAGAGATGACCCACAAGTTCTGGAACATCTGTTGGTTTTATGGAATGATGAGACCAAGATGAACCTCTACCAAAGTGATGGAAAGGCCAAAGTGTGAAGAAAGAGGATTCTGTATTTTATTTAGTTTTGCTTTCAAATGAAACTGGAATACAGACTTTGTATGGCCACACATGCATGCATGTACGCACACACGTACAGACAGGCACATACGCACGCATGTATGCACACACGTGCAGACAGGCACACACGCATGCATGTATGCACACACATACAGACAGGCACACATGTACAGACAGGCATACACGTACAGACAGACACACACATACAGACACGCACACACGTACAGACATACACACACGTACAGACACGCACACACGTACACATGTATGCACACACGAACAGACAGGCACACACGTACAGACAGGCACACACAATTTAAAAATGTACTTCCAATATAAAAGAAAGAAAGAAAATATGAAATAGCCATGCGCAAATTAAAACAGGGCCTAAATCAAATGCCATTATAATAAAAGAATACACTAAATAAATTACAATAAATTAAAACTTTATCTAACATAAGCCACAAGAAAACTTCTTCAGATACTTTTGCAGTATCCAAGCCTGTTCACTTTGAATTTACATACACACTGAATAATTTTTTTTTCTTATCACTCGTTTTCTTATAGTAACACTAAGCTTTTGTAACAAGCGAGTGATCTCTGCGGTGAAACTCTCTCGCTGTGGGACGTTTTAGTACAGAGCGAGGATGAAGTGCCTGCAGTTTTTTTCCCCGTTTTTTTTCAGCATGGTCAGTTTGATAAATGACAGCATATTATTCATTCTTAATATACATCACAACTCATGTGACCTTGATTCATCCACCAGAGAGCCTGTCTGGAGAACTGCATGCGTTTTTCCCCCAATAAATACTGTATTTAAATCTCAGGTCAGCCATATCGATTATAAATACAGCAATAATCCAGATCTATAATGGTGAATTTCACATAAACAAGTAAACAAGTCATTCTTATGTATACATCCAGTCCGCAGTCCTTCATCCACCAAGCTCTTCAGGTCCAATGTGCTTGCTCTGTCATTTTCAGTTTTAAATTTGGATAACCAGCTTAGTCCCTCATTTTAGACCATTGTAAATCCCTTCCTATCATTGAAAAAGGCTCGCTGACATGATGACTCACCCTCTACCTGTGTTTATAGTCCTTTCGGGTTTCGGGTTTCAAAATATGCAGTTGATGGCCCAACACTTGGTACCAAAACATCTATAGCTGTACAATAATTCAAGCTCATTCGTTGAAAATTGGTTCTATTTGCCACCGCCAATGGCGTTTCAATGTCAGCGCATTCACAGAGAAGGGGAGGGATAAACAGTGTTGTGGTTCGAGCGTATGTGTTGCTGCAATTCCTCTCATGGCCGTAAGAAGTCCGAAATTACCTATTGTACCTTTAAGCATTTCTTGAATAGTTTTCTAGTCCCTAGCGTTTCGGCTTTTGTTACCCTCTGTGTTTTCCATAGTGTTTTTTCTGCCCATTCATTCCCATTCATTCGTGTCACCTGTTGTTACTTTCTGATGATCGCACGCACCTGTTTCTCGTTTTCTCTGTTTGCCAGCTTCTAATCAGATAAATATACAGATAACAGAAGCAACCATTTTACAACATTACCATGTCAGTCATTATTTTACATCTGTTTTACATTATTATTGATCCAGTATTAATGTACAATACACATGATTGGTTTGTAAACATCGGGGAGACATAGTATGCAAATGAAAGGTATTTTTCGCATGAGCAAAGATCGTCTCTGTACAACTTGGCAGTCTTATTATCACCGAGGCACAGACTCCAGCACGGGCCCCGTCTTGCTTCTGCTCCTTCCTGCTGCAGCAGGGATTACCACCATCATCAGTAGGAAAAGGAAAATTAAAGAGGAGTGCATTAAGAATAACAAAGGAGAACTGCTGTATAAGAATAAATATATTGCAGAGGCCTTAAATGGCTACTTTGTTAAGAGTTTTACCAGGGAGGAGGTTACTAGTAGGCCGGAAGGCATACTCAATACTGAATGTCTTAGTCAATATTGAGATGGAGATAAAGAGATACTAGATAAATGACATAAACTAAAGATAAATAAGGCAGCAGCTGATGGCATATACCCAAGGGTACTCAAAGAGTTAAGTGAGATAATGTTTAAACCACTGGCAAGTATTTTTAGACTTTAGAAACTGAAGAAATACCGGAAGACTGAAAACAAGGTAATATAATACCAATATATAAGAAAGGGGACCTTATCGATCTGGGAAACTACAGGCCTGTCAGTCTAACTTGCATAACATGTAAAATACTGGAATCTATCATTAGAGACAAACTGGAATTATTTATTTAGAATAACATTCTAATGCCTGACACAATTGGCTGATTAGACAATCGCATGAATATGTAGGTGGAATAAAGTAAAAATGTTCCTAATAAAGTGAAAACATTTCACTTTATGAGTGTACAAACGTTTGGCAAAATAAGTTTCTGAACTTCACTCTCTGAAAAAGAGGATTGAGCTTAAGTATATTTCCAGACATTTTCTGTTAAAAGGATCTTGGTGAATAATGAATAGATACCATTATGCATACTTAACACTTCCATTATGATAATTCAAGCTCTAAAATGCAGCATTATCAGAATCTTTCAGCAACAGTCAGCAGCACACCAAAATCCACCAGGGTCAAACAGTGGACATGTGACCTTCAACAAAAACTAAGACTTCTAAATCCATACTATATTAAGCAACTAGACATACAAATCCTGGTGTTTGAAGCAAGACTAGTGAATAGCAGGGTTTTAATCTTACCTGTAAAGGGCTGGTGTGGGTGCAGGGTAGGGGTGAGGCGAGTATTTGTTTAATAAGAGTACCCGTACCGGGTATTGACTTGTTTCCAAATACGAATGTTGTACGAGTAATTGGATCCATTATCCGTGATCGGAGAATTATTTATTTATTTATTTATTTATTTTGCATTGGCTGCAGTGGCTGTACATCAGTGATGAATGTGTCACATAGTTAATACTGTTTTGTGATAGGCCAGTTCCTCCCTGGTTCATCCCCCTTAGGTCAGTAAAAAACAACTGCCTGCTGTTATTTTCTTCACTTCTCTCTTGGTCCGATCATAGATTGAGGATATAACTACTTAACTAGTATCTTGTCATCGTATGATCAGGGGTGCATTCAAGATCGCAAACGTCAGCGAACATATTCAAACTTTGTTCTGTTACATTTTGAAAAGGTAGTGTGCTGTGAACAGAAAAGGCTGCCAATGGGGAAGACATGAAACAAGCTACGGCTACACAGCTATCTCCAGACAAATGATCCAGGATTAAAAATGCCCAAGTTAATTGTAACGATGGAGGATGTGGTCACGATTTTGTTGGCGGTGATGTGGTGTATTTTCTAGATTGCTGTAATGTTAACAAAGCTCTCAAGTCTCACGCATTGGGTGTGAGACGCACGCATTTCAACCCGTTCACACGCTCACACGCCACACCTTGTATTTCTCACGCAGAGAAAATAACCAGGATAACGCCCACCAACAGGTAGGAATCAAGAGGGTTCCCTGTAGAGTTCAGAAGGCGCCTGCCACGCACCAGCTAATCAAATAATAAGAATATAGCTACCGAACAGCCAATCAAAAAATAGCATTGCTGTATCCGGGTAAGATTTAGATATTCCCGCTATAACAACGTTACATTCTGATTCCAACGACGACAATGACACATTGATTCAGTAGTAGCTACAGAAGAGCAGACAGCTGTCACATTGATTCACATCTCGCCGAAGTAGCTACAGACTGATCGATGTGGGAGAAGACCATATCGTATGAGTACAGTTAGTCATCTCATCATTTGATTTCCGTTGCTGGGGAATATTGTGCCCAGGCAGCTGGTAATCAGTAATGTTAGCTAACAGTTTGACCAGAGTGTGTGAACTAGCCTAGCTAGCCAGTTGAATCCCTGCTAATTTCAGCAGCTATTCTGACACTTGTTTTTTAGTCTTAGTTCAGGACGTATTTTTCACAAAGCTTTTCTCTTAGGCTACCACTAAGAGTACTTCTAAATTGCACAAAAAGTTTTTAGTTTTTTCTTAAAAGTAATTCACAAAGCAGTTGAGACCAACTTCTAGGAAGGACATTACCAACTTAAGATGAGATAAAAGCTCCGCTTTGCTTGACATTGCTTGCTTGCATTCGCTCCGTGACAGGCTGATGAGTGACACTTTCATTGTATGTCATTCTCGGGATATAGACCTACTGTTGGCTGTGCTGTATTTTCAATTGTCATCATGAAAATACAGTCTAGGCTATGTTTGGTCTGCTTGGCTATTATGACCCTGACACACGCGCAATTTTGGCCGTCGTACGTGGTCGGCGGTAGCTTTTGCGCCGATTACACAGCCGAATCGGCTACTCGTCGGGTTTTTTCCTTTTCCCATGCCCCAAGATCCCACCACCTTTAATGTTGAGGAGTTTTGGGGGAGTATGTCCTCAACCAAGAGCAAGGTAAGAAATATTTGGCACCACATGACATACACATAATTAATTGAAATAATAAAAGCAAAGCATTTGAGTAATAGAGGCCCTTGGTTCCGCCAGTTTGAGCCGGTTTGGGAGGCTTTCTAAGATAGCTGCATTAGTGTTAGTGCTCCCTCATTCGAATGCAGATGCTGAGAGGGTTTTCTCCATGGTCGGATTAAACAAGACCAAAACTAGAAACAGCTTGGCACTGGACGGAACTGTGTCATCCATAATGACAGTTAAAATGGCTGGCCTGGAACCACAGTGTTTCAAATGGGAGCCACCAACCCCCGTGCTGAAGGCCTCAAAACCTGCCACCAACGCCTACAATAAACTACACTAACCATTATCTCTCTCTCATACACACACACACACACACACACACACACCTGCACTAAGAAATGTTGAATTAAATAAATATTTTTATTTGTACAAATTTGTATGTGTCATTTATCAGATCAGACCCCTGTCCCCACCCCAACCAAACCCCCGCCCCGCCACTGCCGCCAAAATCTCACTCTGAACTCAGCCCTGTGTTAATGTAGCTAGATAGCTAGTGAGCTTACTTATTATGTCCTACCGATTTTTCAGATTGTGGTATTATTGCATGTCAGTACATAATACAATTGATTAACATGTATTTGACCAATAGGAAGCCCTATGTATTATGGACCAATAGGAACCAGTGTGGGGATGTGTGAAAAGAAACTGGGTTAGGTGACATCAGACGGGTAAGGATTTGGCGAGTTGCTAAGCTAATAAAGACGCCTTATTTAGTTAACAGTGTCTCACACGTATATGTTTTTAGCAAGCACAACATGGTTTCAGAAGTGCTGTAAAACTAAATCGGAACCGACAAGGTCTACCTGGAAGGAAAAAGAAAGAGAATGGTGAGCAAGTAAATGAGTAACGGTGAAGACGGGCAGAGAGGGGAAGGAGCGAGCAAAATGGCGACCACACCTAGCGCTACGTTTAGCATTCAGCCGCTGGAGCCCTTTGACTTTTCCAAACAGCACGAGTGAACAAAATGGAGAAGGAGATTCGAGAGATTCCGGCAGCCAAGCAATTTAACGGCAGGCTCCGAAGAGAATCAGGTGAATAGTTTAATTTATTGTATGGGAGACGAAGCTGACGATGTTTTGAGAGGCTTGAAGCTTATTGATGCAGACCAGCGCCAATACACTAAAGTGAAGGATGGCTTTCAGTCGTTCTTTGTAGTGAAAAAGAATATTGTTGCACAATTTTAATATGCGCAAGCAGGAAGCAAACGAGACTTTAGACACATTTGGTACTGCCCTGTGTGCATTAGCAGAGCACTGGAAATAGGGAGTGCTGCATGATGAGCTAATCAGGGACAGGGCAGAGGCTGGCAGACACACGGCTCTCAGAACGCATGCAAATGGAAAAAGGCCTTGACCTGAAAAAAGCCATTAACATGGCAAGACAATCAGGAGATTAAAAAGCAGCAAAACATGCTGAGGAGTGATGGTAGTGGTACGGATGTTAGCTCTATGGACAGGGTGTTTAAAGGCAGACTGCAAAAGGAAAAGCCTAAATTCAACAAAAATCCAAAAAAGCTCCCAGTGCTACAAATGTGGTGGCATGCCTCACCCCAAGCACGAGTGCCCTGCTAACGATGCTAAGTGCCATTCCTGTGGAGTGCCATTCCTGTGGAAAGAAAGGTCACTACCAGTGTGTGTGCCTTGCAAGTAAAGCTGTGCACGGTATAGATGAAAAGGAGAAAAGCTTATTTCTCGGCTCTGTGACATCTGATGTTGATACATGGACTGTGAAAATAGACATAATGGACAAAAACATCACTTTCAAACTTCACACTGGAGCAGATGCCACTGCTGTGTCAAAGGCGGTTTTTAACAGCATTTTTTCCAATGCAGAGCAGCCTGCTCTGCAGAAAGCAGAGAAACCTTTGTTTGGTCCTGGATAGATTCCACTGGATGTGTCGGGATTCGCCTGACTGCAGCTGAGGAGAGGAGCCAAGCAGACCATGGAAAAGGTCCATGTGGTTAAAAACATGAGCACGCCCTTGCTCAGGAGGCCAGCCCTTGTAGCCCTTGGCTTACTCATCCGTGTCAACAACATAGACATGGAGACCCTCAAGACAAGCTACCCCATGCTGTGCAGCGGCCTAGGTGAGGTACAACAACCGTACGCCATCAAGCTTAAACCAGAGGCTGTGCCATTTTCCTTGAAAACCCCCAGGAGGATTCCACGGCCGATGATGGGGAAAGTCAAAGAAGAGCTTCGGCTCATGGAAAACCTGGGCGTCATCAACCGCGAGGTGGAGCCAACTGACTGGTGCGCTGGCATGGTGCTCGTGCCCAGGAAAGACGGTAAATCTGTGCGTTTGTGTGCGGACCTGACTGGCTCGAAGGTGTATGCATGCCGTGAAAAGTACATTCTGCCCTCAGCCTCAGAACGCTTGCCGGGGCGAAAATGTTCAGTAAACTGGATGCCAACATGGGGTTCTGGCAGATTCCACTTACAGAGGAATCAGCCCAAATACACTACATTCATTACACCCTTCAGCCGGTTCCACTTTAACCGTCTTCCATTTGGTATTGCCTCAGCACCCGAACACTTCCAGCGCATGATGCCTGAGGTCATAGAGGGGCTAGAAGGCGTGGTCTGCCACATCGATGACCTATTGGTGTGGGGGCGGGACCAGGGAGAGCATGACGCTCAACTTCATGCCGTGCTACACAGACTGGAAAAAGCAGGCATCACCCTAAATGTGGACAAGTGTGAGCTCTCCAAGAGCGAGGTGGTCTTCTTGGGCCAAATCATTACAGCCGTGGGCGTCCGCCCGGACCCAAGAAAGACAGACGCCATCATGGAGATGAAGGAGCCCACAAATGTTTTCTCGGGATGGTCAATCAGCTGGGAAAGTTAATTCCCCGGTTAGCGGAAAAAGACAAGCCGCTCCTTCGACCTCCTCTCAAAGAAAAACTGCTGGGACTGGGACGTGGAACAGGTGACGGCGTTTAACATACTGAAGAATGCACTGTCCTCTCCTGTGCTGGCCATGTATGACCAAAAAATGAAACACCAAAGTATCAGCTGATGCATCTGCGTATGGTTTGGGAGGCATTCTTCTCCAGAGGTGGGGAGGAAGAATGGAATCCTGTGGCTTATGCATCGCGGTCGCTCAGTCCAACCGAACAACGGGACGAGCAGGTAGAGAAGGAGGCCCTGGGCCTCACATGGGCTTGCGAACGGTTCCGGGATGTCCTCATAGGAAAACATTTCTGCCTGGAGACAGAACGTAAACCCCTTCTCAGCCTACTTGGAGCCCAAGCACTGGATCTTCTGCCGCCAAGAATCCAGCGCTTCAGGACGAGGCTGATGCGCTGCTCCTACTCCATCGAGCATGTGCCAGGAAAGACACACTGTCACACTCACCTGTGAAATCGCACGTCCACAGGAGAACAGAAGCTGATGGAGAGCACCAATATTTATGTGGACTGTGTCATGGACAGCCTACCTGTCAGTCCCACATACATGGAAAACCTGAAAGAGCAGCTAAAAGCCGACAGTGTCTGCTCACGTGTCATAACACTGTGCACAGAAGGATGGCCAGCGCATGCAAAACAGGAACTTGTGCTGAAAAGCTACCGGCCAGAGCGAGCTACACTCACAGTGAAAAACGGCTTACTGCTGAAAGATACACGGCTCATAATACCTTCAGCAAAGCGGAACGATGTGCTAGCCAAGGTGTGGTGATGTGCAAAGAACGTGCTCCAGGTATGTTGAGTTTGCACGATTATCTCACACCAGGTCCACTGATTCATTTAAAATACCGCTATGGCATTCCAGAGGTCCTAATGTCGGATAACGGGACACAGTTTTCTGGACAAGCCCTTACTTCCATTGCAGCTTCGTATGGGTTCAGACACATCACCAGCAGCCCGAGGTTTCCGCAGAGTAACGGTGAAGCAGAACGGGCAGTCCAGACCATAAAAAACCTCCCGAAAAAGGCAGGAGACCCTTACCTGGCTCTACTCGCCTATAAAGCCACACCTCTCCAGAGTGGTTACAGCCCGGCTCAGCTGCTCATGGGCTGACGTCTTTGCACCACGGTGCCAACTCTTCCCTCTGTGCTGGACCCTGCACTGCCTGGCAGCATCGCATTCGCTTGGAAGGAAAAGGTGAAGGGGACATTACAAACCACGACAGGCGTCACCGCGCCAGTGCTCTCAGTGAGTTGACACCAGGAGAACGGGTATGGGTAGCTGACGCAAAGGCATCTGGAGCGGTGCTCCGGACCCACTCCACTCCGAGGTCTCACCTGGTGGATCTACCTCAAGGGGTGGTGAGACACAACCGCCAGCACCTGGAACCTCTACACACACCTGCACAAGACAGAGGTTCTCCAACACAGCAGCAAACACCAGAACCACCTCCTGAACCAGCTCCCATGTCACCTGCTGTGGTACCTCAAGTTTCACCTGCAGAGACTCCCAGAGACTCCCACTCTCAGAACTAGGTCTGGGAGAGCCATAGTTGAACCTAATAGGCTTAACCTGAAGAAAAGAAAACCAATGTAACTGGTGAAAAGAAAAGGATGTTACGGGTACTGTTAGAGGGAAAAGAAAAGTTAGCCCATGTTAATATTTACGGATGTGGTTTTGAGCACTTTAAGTAACACTGTGAGAATGTAAGAAACAGTAAGTGCTTATTCACATAAGATGAATAATTACTAAAGTGCCTATGTTAACAATGTTTTTCCTTACAGGATTTAGAAAGGAACAGACCTTTCAACAAAAGAGGCAGAATAATCCTCTAAGGTCTGATGAGACAAAGGCAGTCTACCCTTTGTTCTTTAGAAAGGGGAGATGTGGTATCATTGCATGTCAGTACATAATACGATTGATTGACATGTGTTTGACCAATAGGAAGCCCTATGTATTATGGACCAACAGGAACCAGTGTGGGGAGTGGGGATAAGTGAAAAGAAACAGGGTTTCAGGCGGGTAAGGATTCGGAGAGTTGTTGAGCTAATAAAGATGGCATATTTAGTTAACAGTGTCTCACAGTACTGTGCAGAAATCTTAGGCACCCTAAACTTTATATATATATATATATATATATATATGCTTATTTTTTGTGTGTGTGTTAGTATAAAAGAACACATTTGAGATTTCCAAATATTCATTTTCCAAAAGATTTAATTTTACAGAGACATTTTTGTATTTCATTAAAAAATTTAACATATCACTGTAAGCAATGTGTTTTACATAAAAACTTGATCAAGGCTGTCTGAGATCAGAAGCAAGGAACCAACCAAAGTCTGCAGAAGAACTGTTCTCCAACATGCTTGGAACAACCTCCCTGCTGATTGTCTTATAGAACTGCAGGACAGTTTTTAACAATTCTGCCAAATTACTCAAATGTAATGTAAAACGTATAGTACGTTTATTTAGGAACTTTCATTTAATTATCTGTACAGAATGTTATACAGGTGCCTACGACTTTTGCACAGTACTGTATGTTTTTAGCAAACACGACAGTGTGAACACACTTTTATGTGTGACGACGGCTGAAAATCCTTATTGTTCAGCCATTCTTCGCCTACGTTTAACTACTCAACGCCTCTGTTTCTGGTTCTTAATGCTAGTTAATTTAACAGTTGGTCTACAAACGTTAAACGCTTATCTTGGTGAATCCTGTTGGCTTAGTGCTGTTGTTGCTACATACATGTATAAGACAGAATACCGTTTTAGCTACAGTGTCTGCTGTAGCTAGCTAGCTAGAAATCTGAACTGGTGGTATTCCACAAAGCAGGATTACTGCGCTGGATACACCCATAACGGCCCAAACATTTAAAAGCATTTTGTATGGAGTGAGATTTCTATTTTCTATTTTTATCTGCATTATTTTATTTATGTGACACCCAGGAAAAGATGTGTAAGGAGGCGAGTATGACGGCAACGCAGTTAGTGGTTCTGATACGAACGGGAAGCTCAGCCAAAAGTCTTCCTTGTAAAATTGTTCACGCACGTACACACACCATTTTATATAGACGGTTTAGGTGTTTAATTAATGTTAAGATTAACCAGATAAAGATTTAATAGAAATTTACCTGCATAACAGAGTGCAAAACTGTGCTTCAGGTGAAAGTCATGGTTTCAGTGTACTGCAAATCACAATGTAGTACAGGGGACTGTTTAAACAACACCATTTCTGGATTACGTGGTTCAACGGATATGGAAACGGATGTACAGTTGATTAGACTAAGCAGGAGACAATCCTTGGGTTAAGGGCCTTGCTCAAGGGCCCAACGGCTGTGCGGATCTTATCGTGGCTACACTGGGGATCGAACCACCGACCTTGCGTGTCCGAGTCATGTACATTAGCCACTACACTACAGGCCGCCCCATGGTATTACTGTGCTTGATTGGCTAGCCAAGTAGCCTGACCTTGTCAAGAGGAAGATGAGAGACACCAGATCCAACAATACAGATGAGCTGAAGGCTGCTATCAAAGCAACCTGGGCTTCATAACACCTCAGCAGTGCCACAGGCTGATTGCCTCCATGCCACGCCGCATTCATGCAGTAATTGGTGCAAGTATTGAGTGCATAAATTAACATACTTTTCAGAAGGTCGACATTTCTGGATTATAAATAGTTTTTTTGATTGGTCTTATGTAATATTCTAATATTTTAAGATACTGGATTTTTGATTTGCATGAGCTGTAAGCCGTAATCATCAAGATTAAAAAGCAAAAATATTTCACTTTGTGTAATCAATCTAGAATATATGAAAGTTTCACTTTTTGAATTAAATTACAGAAAAAACTGTTCCACGATATTATATTTTTTTGAGATGCACCTGTATGCACTCAGTGAACACTTTATTAGATATTTATTAGACTTATTTGTTAGACTTATACTGCTGTAGCTTATCCACTTATGAGTTATGATGCGTTGTGTGTTCAGAGATGCTCTTCTGCATACCATTGTTGTAATGTGTGGTCATTTGTGTCACTGTCACCTTCCTGTCAGCTTTGACCATTCTGGCCATTCTCCTCTGACATCTCTCGTTAACAAGGCATTTCTGTCTGCAGAACTGCTGCTCACTGGATTTATTTTTTCCTTTTTTTTGCACCATTATTTGCAAACTCTAGTGTGTGTGAAAATTCCAGGAGATCAGCAGTTTCGGAAATACTCAAACCACCCTGTCTGGCACCAACAATCATTCCACGGTCAAAGTCACTTAGATCACATTATTCCCCCATTCTGATGGTTGATGTGAACATTACCTGAAGCTCTTGACCCGTAGCTACATGATTGTATGAATTGCACTGCTGCCACACAATTGGCTGATTAGATAATCGCATGAATATGTTGGTGTAATTAATTAAAGTGTACATAGGGCAGTCACATATATTATTTCTAAAATGTATTTTGAGTAATTATCACTCCGCATCATACACTTTTGGCATTGCCTCTTGGAATTATTTTGATGGTAATTTTATGATTTTTGTTTATTGTGGCGTAGCACCACCTAGTGTGTGATGATAATAATCATATGTCATTCCTCAACAACTTCTCAGGAGCAAAATGTTTCAAAGAACCAGGAAAATATTTTAAACCCATAATTATACTGTTATAAATGTATAGTATGTGAGTTATGTAAGTTAAAGAGGAAAATAAGTGCCTGCTAAACAACAGTGGTATTTGATTCAATGAATGTGAATGAGAGACAGATAATATATTTACACTGTACCTTTAGAAATGACAGAGCTTTTAACATGACCCTTGAGCAGAGGATATTCACAGTGAATGAGCTTACCCTGTCTATTAAACATGCCTTTAGTGTTATGAAATAAACAGACATGAATATAATATCTATATTGGTTCAGTGGAACCAACCAAAATCAGCCAAAAGCAATCAAAATGAAAAATGTATTTAATAGAAAATAAATTTCCACAAAATCAAGATTTCAGAATTATTGCCACCCTTGGTTTAGTACTTGGTGCAACCACCTCTGGGAATAACAGCTGGGAGTCTTTTCCTTGTAATGCTTGACAAGATTAAGAAATACATTTGCAGCGATTTTGGACCATTCTTCTCTAAAGATCCTTCACATTCTTGGTAAGCACTTATCAACTGCCCTCTTCAGTTCAGCCCACAGGTTTTCGATTGGAGTGATTATTGAAAACCTGACCAAATCTCACCTGACGTTCAAATTTTCTATTGCCAATCAGGAGTGCCGATAATTCTAAAGCCCACGGTATGTATTTCAAACATATTTCACAATATATTTTCATTTTGAATTTCCTGCCACATATATTTAATTATGGAATTTTCTTAATTATAGAAAGTTGATTGTTGATTGTACAGTACAAATGTTACAGTTTGGAAGAAGAACATGACAAAGGGCATTCCTATGTTAAGAACTATGCTCATTTCAGATAGAGATAGCAATGCACGTGTGTATGTATTGGATGCACTCAGTATGATGGCGGTAACAAAACCCAGCATACAAAGATCCCCTCCAGGACTAATTTAAAGAAAATTTTCATTCTTGAATTTACTTGAAGTTGGTCTAATTGCATCAGTGTGGCCTGATGATCAGATCAAGCTGTACTATGAATCCATTTAAATACATAGCCTGCTATATAATGGATATGGCGGTTAAAAATAAAGATAAATAAAGAATAATAAATAATAAATAAAGAAATAAATAAAAGTCTAGATAAGAGCTTTAACTAAATGCATGTCATTGGTTTGGTTAAAAATGAGTTTCTGATCTGTGAATTCTCCATGTTAGAGTCTCAGTCCAGAACAGATGCTCACCCCTCCCTACCACTCCCATGTGACGGGAACACATTTCTGGACGGACATTTAATGTGAAATGGTGCCAGTTGACAGAGGAAATGGAACATACTGTATTTATAGCATCAGACATAATTTGTTGAGATGTGAGATATCTACTGGCTGATTCAGTTTCTGGGTGTTTGTGTCTCCCGTTATTAGACAGTCATCAGCATTTCATAGCTTCAAGAAGTCATAGCCTCAAGGTAAAGATTCCCTATATTAGTTATTATGAACATGCAATTCCACATGAAATACAAACAGAGGCATGGGGGTATTGATTTAATGTGCATAGTCAGCATGTTAAAACGTTGTTCTCCTTTTTAATGGTCTTTGACATCAATGTTATACATGACACTTAATAATAAATAATAAAATAAAATAAAATAATAGAAGAAGGAAAAAGGTCCTGTGCAAAAGTTTGGGAACCCTGTCAGTTTGAACCCTGTCAGTTTGAACTCCTCCTCAGGCTACTATAACAGCTTTCATTTCCGGTAGCCAGCTAAGAGTCTTTCAATTCTCGCTTTTGGAATTTCCCCCCATTCTTCCTGGCAGAACACCTCTAGCTCAGAAATATTCTTTGGTCTCCTTGCATATATGGCATGTTTTAGATCTCTCCACAGATTTTCAATTATATTAAAGTCTGGGGACTGCTAGCCATTCCAAAACCTTCATCCGTCTTTCCTGGAGGTACTTCATTCACAACTTTGAGGTATGCTTTGGATCATTGTCTTGCTGGAATACCCAACCTCTCTTTAACTTCAATGTCTGGGCTGATTTCAAACATCCTCTAGAATTTCTTGATATTTCATGGAATCCATTCTTCCTTCCACTCGCACAATATTTAGTGTGCCCCCAGCTTCCACACAACCCCAAAGCCACCTCCATGCTTAACATTTGGCAAGGTGTTATTCTCTACAAAGGCTTCATCCTTTTTTCTCCAAAACATACCTTCTTTGGTGGTGGCCAAAAAGTACAATTTTGGTTCCGTCAGGCCAAAGCACATTGTTTCAAAAGGCTTCAGGCTTCTCAATGTTTCCTTTTGCATTCTTCAGAAGGTTAATTTTGAGCAGCAGTTCTGCAGGCAGAAACGCATTGTTAATGAGAGAGGAGAAGGGCCAGACTGGTCAAAGCTGACAGGAAGGTGACAGTAATGCATGTATGTGTATGAGTGCTTATATGTGTGTTTACTGTATTTGAGTGCTCTTACATGTATTTATGGGTATTTGTATGTGTGTGGACGTGTGTCTATGTATTTGTGCCTATACACGTGTGTGTATTAATGTGCATTTAATGCTCGCGTATGTGTGTATTTGTGTGTATCTTAGGCTGCCAATCTGTTTTTATGAGCCAATCATCTTCAGTGCCTGTTTAAAGATCATATTTACACAACCATTAGTAGCATTGCAAGATTCAAAGAGAAAGCACTTAATTTTAATGACAAATTCATAATCAGTTGTCACAGCTTTTTCAAGAAAATGTTTTTGATTTGTTTCCCATGCGCATCTTTGTATCGCAGCCGATTAAATCTGGAACATCAAAAAGTTACTGCGCGCAGTAAAAAAGAAGCCTTGTAGTACTGCGGCAAGGTTGTTTTTCCTATAAAGAAGTGCATTTTGAATTAGCTTGTGATACATAACCTCCTTAATTTATCTCTGGATTATGATGGGCAGCCACTACACATAGCTGACAGTCTGCTATGCTTGTAGTGCTCAATTGTAGCATTGAGTGGGAGGACTTCACAGGTAACGCTATTTACAAGCTATATGCATTATTCTTATCATTACTATAGTATTGCATCCCAGCACCTATGAAGTTCTTATCCAATGTGACTGACGCAATGAGAAAATTACATAAAGCCTTGCCTGGCAGGTATAGAGACGTGCGCCAAGGTTGGCCAATTTATTTAACACAACAGCTTTATGGCATATATTGGAAATAAATGGCTCTCCTGCACCACAGTGCAGTATCTGGGTCTGCCACCTGGGCTGGCCCTTTCAACTGCTGGTTCCCTTCAGCCCGCCTGCTGCTTCTCCCAGGTGCCTCTGCAGTGCCAGCCTGGCAGTGCTTTCAGGAGAGTAATGACTGCTGCTCACTGTGAGGACAGATGAAAAGACTCACAGTGTAGTGAGCGTGGTACCTCTACCATGACAAATAATGCTTAACATACAGTACTGTGCAAAAGTCTTAGGCACCTGTTTAACATTCTGTACAGATAAGATTCTTTCAAAAATAATTCAATGAAAGGTCCTAAATAAACGTACTATACATTTTACATTACATTTTAGTAATTTGGCAGAATAGTTAAAAACTGAATCAAATCAATATTTTTTGTGACCACCCTTTGGCATTAAAACTGCATCACTTCTCTGAGATAGCCAACGCTGTCCTGCAGTTCTATAAGACAATCAGCGGGGAGGTTGCCACAGTTCTTCTGCGGACTTTGGTTGGCTCCTTGCTTCTGATCTCAGACAGCCTTGATCAAGTTTTTATGTAAAAAGTAGTCAATTGCTTACAGTAATATGTTACTTTTTTAAATTAAATACAAAAATATCTCTGTAAAATTAAATCTTTTGGAAAATGAATATTTGGAAATCTCAAATGTGTTCGTTTATACTAACACACACAAAAAAATATATATATAATAAAGTCTAGGGTGCCTAAGACTTCTGCACAGTACTGTATACATTTTGATTATATTTGGAAATATCTAAACCCATATGAAAAGACTGTTTAGAGGACATAGACAACATTAAACTTTTTTCTTTTTTTTCAGACTGGACAGTCAGAGGTAATCCAAAATTTGGAGCAAAAACTATTGTCAAAGCAGGAGACTCTCTTTAAAAAGTGTCAAATTGTTTTTAGCTGCATAAGAGAGAATTAATTAACAACAGACATTCATTGTAAGAATGTATTGCCCATGCTTCCAAGATTTTATTCTTGTGAATGCTTTAAACATTTAAAACACGTTTAATTACAATTTACATATTTCAGATAAAATTTTCTGTCTTCGCCTTACTCTGAGAAACTAATTGGAGTTTTGAGTGGACTTGCTCCACTCACCTGCATACATCTGTGTAATTTCATGTTAATATTAATGATCCTACATGTGAGGAACATGTATGTTAAAATACATGTATCACATATAATATGTAACATGGTCATAACATACCCTCACCAAGCACTTTATTAGGTATTTATTAGACATTTTTTAGACTTCTACTGCTGTAGCCTATCCACTTAGAGTTAAGATGTGTTGTGAGATAATATTGCATACCAGTTCAGTCAAACCAGAATGAACTGGAAAGATTTTGCCAAGGGTGTAAATAGCAACTGGGGTGTTACTGTATTTGTGGCTAATGTAAATGCCAACTCCCACTTTCCATTTGTGTTTTTATTTGTCCAAGAGATTGTTCAAAATAATAAATGACCACTAAATATTGAAAGGGACATCTCTATGCGTAAAGCCAATCGTAAGATTGTATATCTATTCAATATTTAGACTAAGATATTGCAGTCTTGCGCAATGAGGTTAGACTGAGATGTTAGCTTTTTATATTTATCAATTTCACCCCCAACGTAAAACCGGTCGTAGAATCTTAACATAATAGGAGGGTTAAACTCCCCATGAGCGTCTCTCGAGGAGAACTGCTGGCCTCTAGTGGCTGAGAGTTATAATTGCACTTGCCTTTTCGCCAAAACAGAGAAAAGGGAGAAGAAAGGGTAATAAATTATACAGATAAACAATTAATGACGGCAGTAATCATGCTAATTTGAAAGAGAGCAAATTATAGCAAAAGTCTCCTGGCTGTCATCTTTGCTTTGTGTTTGCACAAAATATAAACCGGGGGTGCCAATAATTGTGGAATCAGTTTTTTGGGGAAATAAATGAAGAAATGAAACGACTTTGGTTGCTTCTATTGAATCTTTAATAAAGCATACTACTACTACTACTTTATACATGTTAGAAAATAAAACTTATGTCTATAACTATTATTTTTTAGTTTACAGCATTTTTGTGCACACTTATCAATGTTTGAAAGGTTCACAATATACCAGGTAACAGGATATACCATATACCGTTAAAATGCACGGTTCGATCTGTATTACCTATTTCAAGATGCCTTTGCTTTATCGATAACAGTTCCTTATGTAAGTGGGTGGTAAAACAAGTGTGGGGGGACCTCACCTTCTCTGCATTTTGGAAATCCACATACTACAAGAAATACGGTAATGTCAGTATACTATACTTCCCCGTACCTCCCTCTGAAAGTGGTCTTTCAGCGCACTTATCCCTGGTTATGGGTATGCACTTTTTTGTACCTCGCCCTGGATAAGACCGTCTGCCAAATGCCAATAATGTAATGTGATGCAATGTATCCTTTTCACGAAGTGTCCAGCGACCAAATGCATAAAAGTTTGTCATTGTAAAAATGTGCTAACTCAGAGAAATGTTGATAGAATACCCATTGTTTACTTAGAATTCCTCTTTTGTATAGGCTTTCTCAAACACGACGAGCCCAAGTACAATCGTCTCTGATCAGTATTTGTAACAGTATGGGGGTGGCATGCAGAGTAGTGGTTAAGGTACATGACTGGGACATGCAAGGTCGGTAGTTCGATCCCGGGTATAGCCACAATAAGATCCGCACAGCCATTGGGCCCTTGAGCAAGGCCCTTACTCCAGGGGAGGATTGTCTCCTGCGTAGTCTAATCAACTGTATGTCGCTCTGGATAAGAGCGTCTGCCAAATGCCATTAATGTAATGTCATTAATGTAATACAACGTAGTTGGAGAGTACCAACAAGTTGGTGCGTTACGCCCATCCGTGTGTAAGAAAATTCAGTATAATTTCAGCTCATCAAAGAACTGACTACGGGAATTACGACTAAAAAGCATTTTAGCTAATGAGATTACGTTTCCAACGGTGTAGAATTTCTTAGGCTTCCATAAGACAACACAGCATTTTTCACCTGCGTAACAACACTGTACCGTTTTCAATACACACATGTTGCACATCGGCAAAAACAGTTCTTGAGATTTTATGCCAAAAAACGTTATAATAATTTATTTTGTGATGCCTACGTCTAAATAGAGGACTTCATTTGTCTGCTTTTGAATAATAAATAGCATGTGAAATTATAGAATGTGTTTGCGGTTGATGTGGGTTGGGTATTTGACAAAAACTTCATCTTGACCTGTTGCTGTCTGAGGACAGCTGCAAGGACAGAGTTTGGGACAAAGAGGTGACAGTGCACTTTCTTACAAGATAAAAGTTGTTGTAACATCAGACTGCGTGTATTTTGGTTTTAATTGTTTCTGAATTGATTAAGTTATGTAATTGAAACAGGTAATGATTACTGGCACGTCAATGCTGTTTGAAATAAAATCTTCATAGTGGTAGGCAAAATAATTTAGCAAATGACCATAATCCAAAAACTGTTACGTTCATAACAACTGTCCCTAATCCAGTAGCCCATCACTTCAATTGTAACAAACATCACTTGTGCTCTTTATGACAATTACAGTGCTAGTGCGTATTAAAGTGGTGACCACCTGAAGTCTGAACCTCTTCTATAAGGACGTTTCAACCTGTTGGCTGATCAAGATAAGGTGTTTTTGACTGTGTATAGGGTATACATATAAGCCCTGTCAAGCTTCAAAGTTTTGCCTTATTTGCCCAAAGCACAAAAAAACTACAAAAAAAAAGACAGCATGTTGACTAAACATTGATAAATGTGGCTGTGTGGCCTAGGCTATTTAAATAAAATATGCAATAGAATAAGCAATAGAATTTATAGAAATTGGTCGGAATATTGAAGCGTGAGCATGATAAATGGTTATAGCACGGTAAGCCTATATATGCAAGGGTCAAGGATTCGTTGTAGTAGGCCATAAATAGGTCGAAGCAAAAACACTAACTACAGAATAGCGAGAACAACATAAGTATCACCATACCATTGGAATAATGACGTTGGGTTTTTCGTAAACGTTTGTCATTACATTACATTACATTACAGGCATTTAGCAGACGCTCTTAGTCAGAGCGACATATAATGAAGTGCAGATCGAACACAGGGATAAGTGTGAAGAGGACCGTAGAGGACAGTACGGTTCTAGCGTGACCATACAGATACAATCGGAACCCTTGAAGATTACATCAATTTACGAACTAGCATACCACGGTTGGCAGCTAGAATACCCCGAGTACACCAATACAATACAATATCTAATACCATCCAAATTAAAGAGTTTGTTTGTTTACTGTGCTGGAGATTAATCTTTTTGTAGAGTTTTAAAAATACATTTTTATTCTCATTAGGACCTCAGACAGCACACTGGGGAAAGCGACATCGGGCCGAAGTAGGCGCGCTGTCTCTTTCCTTCCGTAGCAGGGAGTCGCAATGGAGGGAGTATGCCCACTGCAGCGGCTACGTCGCTTCACATTGCTCTGCTATAGAATAATACTTGTGTCAAAAGTATAGAAAAAAACACTTGCAATATTTCCCTTTGTTCCAGGTTGTCTTGGAATCTGTATTTTTCTTTGGCAAAGGCATATTTAATTATTTTCAAATTTTGGGACAAATCTGATGTTTTCCATGGTAAGCGACGTCTTCATAATTCCGTTCATATGATAATGGCTACATGATGCCTACACTCTACCTGTATTTGTGTCTGTTTTGTGAAGCATCGTGTGAGCTATTTACAAATAAGGGCGGTGGCAACCTCAGAAGAGCTAGGCTAACTGTTGCAACAAGAAAACTGGCGTCACGATGCCTGTATATTGCTGTATATGATGACTGTATAGTGCCACGATTGCGGGTAGATAAAAATCTTCTTTAGTTATTAAATGTTACAATATTTCTTTAGTGAGTTTTTTAACCACAGTTAATGAATACAGTGACTACAGTAGCTATTATAACGTCACCGTGGAACTTATTCATGGAAAAGTGAAAGCGCCAAACGTCGGCAGTTTGATTATGCCTCTACAGGTGGGCTACAGCGATGTTTTACGTCCCGGATAAATGACCAAAACACCGTGATTAAAATAAATGTTTGCAAGGTATACACTGGAAGTAGTTATTAAGTAGTCCTCTCCATTGCACTTTCCCTTGCCTTTCCAATAATTAGATTTCGACAATTTAAGGGCAGAGACTTGGATTTTAAAAGCCATGTATTTTGAAAAATGAATGAATCAATGAATACTCAGGTTATATTTGATTGGTATAATAAAGGTATGAAAAGTGCCTAAAAATGTAAAAATGCTTGTCACTGGGGTGGTACCCTAGAGGTGCATAAAATTGTAGCCCTAACCAGCAATTTTAAACTAATGTGTACCTTTTTTGCTTGGAAAATTTACTCATTTTGTATATATATATATATATATATATATATATATATATATATATATATATATATATATATATATAACATTACTGTACTTCCAGGGTGCATTTGGGAAATTTGATCCTTGAAGAACAAAAATGTACCTCCATTGCCACTTTATTTCTAAGAGTGTAGAAAAATTCAAAGAAACAAATATGAGAAACAAAAACCGGACAGAAAATTCAGTATTTTTCATTTATTATTTAATCTCACTGTGTCATTAATTCAGTACGCTTTTCGGTCTTGGGCAAACCCACCTGCCCCTCCTTCTTGCTGAGGCTATAAGTGCTCTTGGAGCTCAGGTGTTGTCTGTTGCTACCTACGGTGGAGTCATGAAGAAAGAACTGAAGAGCAAGGCGTTCTGGCGTGCTATTCTAGCTGAGCTGCTCGGCATGACCTTGTTCATATTCCTCAGTATCTCGGCTGTCATAGGGAACAAAAATAATTCAGATCCTGACCAAGAGGTGAAGGTGGCCTTGACTTTTGGGCTGGCAATAGCCACTTTGGTTCAAGCCCTGGGCCCAGTCAGTGGAGCTCACCTCAATCCAGCAGTCACCTTGGGGATGCTGGCCTGCTGTCAGATCAGTGTGTTCAGGGCCATGATGTACATCGTGGCGCAGATGGTGGGGGCGACGCTGGCCACTGGCATGGTGTATGGAGGGAGGCCTGAAAACAGCTCCACGCTGGGACTTAACAGTGTAAGTGATGCCTTTCTCTTCTCACTGTCGATGGGTTGTGTGAAGTCTGTCTATTGCAGTGAAATTCTGAGAAAAAAAAAAAAAACCATGCGGACCAAATTGAAATGAAATGAATCCTTCTTCTGTGGGGCTCAGAAAAAGAATTGGTTGCTGGAGAGTAATTCATTCAGAGTGAAGACATTTTCAAGAGAGTGCTTTTGAAGAAGAGTTCAAAAGTACAGTCCAGAATAATATAATTTGGCCTGGGTAAATTTGTAGTTTTCAATGGACTTCAATGGGGAACTTCTTGGCACCAGAGGCTTACAAAACTACACCGGAAACAATAGTGCCCTCTGCTGATTTCTGGAGGAGAAACATTTTGTTGTGGTGGAGTGATTGACAGCAAAGCACAGAGCATGTCGCTGTTTTGTTAAAAAATTCCATCCTGTATTTACATTTCAGTCTTTGTGCCTTGCCAATCCACACTTTAAATGCAATAACTTAACTTTGAATTATTTCAGACATAATTTTCACAATTATGACTCAATCTCAAGCAACTATGAGGATAACTAATTCCTAAATCAAATAAGGTGTTGGATGCTTTGCAAATTGGCTTGCAGTACACAAAATTTTTTAGAAAATGGGTTTTAATATCAATAGTATAAACTTAAATGACCATTTAAGTTTCAGAATAAGTGAGCAGACCTTTCAAAAGGTGGAAAAAAAATTGCTCAAGGGGCCAGCGGCTGTGCAGATCTTATTGTGGCTACACCGGGGATCGAACCACCGACCTTGCCGTCATGTACCTTAATCACTATGCTACAGGCGCTACAGGCTGCCCACAATGACTAATAAATGAACATTAGTAGTTGAAATACGACGGTTCGCTTAGCGGCCCACAGCGTGTAGGAGCCTGAGGGGAGCGAACGCTCCAGACGTGCTGTCATTATTTTCAATGGCCTTGAAGGGCTTTCCACTCTGCTTTTGTGCACCGTGCGCCTCGCATTTATCTGCTCCGGCTGCCTCACATTTATCTGCCCCGGCTGCCTCACATTTATCTGCCCCGGCTGCCTCACATTTATCTGCCCCGGCTGCCTCACATTTATCTGCCCCGGCTGCCTCACATTTATCTGCCCCGGCTGCCTCACATTTATCTGCCCTGGCTGTCTCACATTTATCTGCCCCGGCTGCCTCACATTTATCTGCCCTGGCTGTCTCACATTTATCTGTCACGGCTGCCTCACATTTATCTGCCCCGGCTGCCTCACATTTATCTGCCCCGGCTGCCTCACATGTATCTGCCCCGGCTGCCTCACATGTATCTGTCACGGCTGCCTCACATTTATCTGCCCCGGCTGCCTCACATTTATCTGTCACGGCTGCCTCACATTTATCTGTCACGGCTGCCTCACATTTATCTGCGCCGGCTGCCTCACATTTATCTGCCCCGGCTGCCTCACATGTATCTGCCCCGGCTGCCTCACATTTATCTGCCCCGGCTGCCTCACATGTATCTGCCCCGGCTGCCTTGCTCATCCAGCTGTAAATGCCCCACATTACAGCTTTTCTGCACCCACTGCATGGCCTGGAAATCTGTTCCACACAGTGACCTCTGTCTGTGTGAATAAATGCTTCCAATAATAATGCCTGTGCGGAACTTATCCTTCGCCAGTTTCCATTTATGCTCTTTCCTTCTGCTAACCTAACTCAACCTGAAGAATCTCCCATAGTTCACTTTGTTAACCCTCCTATTATCTTGAGAGTGTATGACCACTTTTATGTCCAACAGTTTAAATAAAAGAGTTTTGCAAAAGAAAAACATTGACACTTTGTGTGTGGACACAATGTGGTAGCTTCCTGGAAGAATGCCAAGAATTATTATCTCTGATAGATTCCAGCATTTTATATGTGATTCAAGTTAAACTAACAGGTTGTTTCCCCTTCTTACATATTGGTATTACAATACCTTGTTTTCCAAGGTATGGTAAAAGGTGTGAAACTTCCTTAGATTTCTGCTCAATATTCTTGGCCAGCACACCATTGGCCTTTTTTTTACTGCTACAGTACCTGAGCAGACCTTGAAAGATTTTCATGAGCAAGTCAACTTCCCATCAAGTAATCCTGCCTCATGTTTTATTTCCCACATGTAGAACTTATTTCTAACATTTCAATACATATATTAAATTTCATTTACCAGGTTTTCGCCCACTTCTGGATTCTGTTTAGTGTCAACTGCAGCAACCAATTTCTCCTCCATCTTTGTTTACTGTATGTTGGGATTATTTAGCTATGTTGGTTAAATTTAAGGTATGAAACTAGGCTGAAGTTATTTTCTTATATACAGCTTTTTATTCGTAATTCTCCACCCTTTTTTTTTTAAGTGGTTTTGTAACTGCTTGTTTGCAATTTTACATACAATCACATGAATTAAAGTTTATTTATATAGCATTTCATACACATATGCAAAGTGCCTTAAATAAGGCATACACTTTAGTAAAGACTAAAGTAATAAAATAAAATAAAGAACAAAAATACAAAACAGTTTATAAATGCCACGCATTACACAATGGCGAAGATCACACAATTTAGCCAACGTAGCCAGCTTCTCTATTTTGTACTAGTGACAAGTTATTTCCGACTAACGGAAAGGATTATAGGTAGCTAATTGAGTCATCCGGTTACAAACAGCCATTTCAGGATGTCACAATGTAAGAAACTAAACAATGGCCCGATTATGACTATTAATATCTCATTGTAACGATACTGTAATTCACAAAACCACTCACAGTCATAATGGCCATTTAACATGTTGCCATTCAAATAGCAAGACAAAATGCTACTGCACAGTTCTAAATTGTTCTGTTTTCTCTCCTCTCTTTGACAGCTAAATAACATCACTCCGAGTCAAGGTGTTGCCATTGAGCTTGTGGCCACGTTCCAGCTGGTGCTGTGTGTCATAGCGACCACAGACAAACGGCGCACTGACATCTCAGGCTCAGCCCCCCTTGCTATAGGGCTGTCAGTGTGCCTGGGACACCTTTCTGTAGTAAGTCAACTTACGGGATTTAACATTTGTATTTACAGCAGAACCCTTTGAAGCAGGATACCAGACTATTGTTCAAATCGATGGTTAACATTTCGTCAATAGTGCATATCTGAATCATGGCCAGATTATATAATCAGGATATTTTTCATTTGTACAGAAGGTATTTTGGTTAATATGGAAGATTTTCAGTGACCTAATTAAATTCAATTGCAACAGTGACACATTGTGAAATGTAATACACTTTTGTGCTTGCTTTTGCATAATGGTGCACATTTATCACACCATTTTTAAAGGCTAAATTAATATTGCATTGCATTCAAACACTCATAATAAAATGCAATGCAGGATGTATTGATTTTCAGTGTCAGTCTGTGACAAATGAAACCTGCATTTTAATGTTTAATTACACATCATCGCATTTAGCCCTGGGACCCCTGGGTACCGCACGGAACATGGCAGAATTAAAAACAATCCTTCTCATTTAATTTATCCAACACGAAAGTGGCCTCTGTGTGTATGTATCGATGTACCAGGGCGTGTCCGTGCCTTAAATTAAATGCAGTGAATAGTCCAATCACACTCGGGGGGTGGGCAGGGTATGTTGGGGTGTGGTCGTCCTCAAAGCTCCTCCAGTAACCATTTTAAGTTACTGTATAGCCTTTTGGGTTCATGCTAGTAAAACCGGTTTCCAACTACGGACGCTATTATTAAAATGACAAAAAAAAAAACCCACAAAGATGGTCACAGAATTATTAAACTATAAAATGAAATGCTTTCCCCCTCAGAAAGCTTCGCCGACATGACGTGTTGCCAGCTGAATCTATTTTCCACTGATGCTGGATAGCCATTAAAATCCATTCTCTACCGATGTAGATAGAGTGTACATTAGTGTTCTGCAGTGGGTTGGTAGCATTTTCTCCTGGATTAGTTAAGTATCATTTTTTTGTTTGCTGTTTCTATTCAGTTTAGTTGTCATTATAGTGTTCTGCTGTGTATCCTTGTCGAACCCCCCCCCCAAAAAATAAAAATAAAAGTGCCCTTATGATGACGACTATGTTTAGAACAGCATTCCATGTGTGTTTTCCTAGTTCTGGATGTGATGCTTTGACTTATGGTAGAACCTATGCACTTGTAAGTCACTTTGGATTAAAAGCGTCTGCCAAATGACAAAAATGTAAATGTAAATATAGATGATATAGCCCAATCCATGTTTCTATTGTTATATCGGCCACCCCTAAATATATGCCATTCAAATATGCCATGATAAATGCACATCATTATGTAACGGCAATTCCAAATGTATATATATTACATTTCACTGTGTTGCAGTAGCGATTGCATTTAAGTCATTGAAAAACTTCCACAGTTTAACAGTTTCAAACTTAAGCAAATAATCACAAACAAACAAAAAACTGTTTTCATACACATTGTTGATACGACTAGAGAATTGCTTTCAAATTGCATGTTTAATCCAGAAAAACCTTTGTGTGTGTATAGATAAGCTTTACTGGATGCGGGATGAACCCTGCACGATCTTTTGGCCCAGCTGTTCTTCTGGGTAACTTCGAGAACCACTGGGTAAGTAAATATCTTTTAGACTTCTACTGCTGTACCCTATCCACTCAGAGTTAAGATGCTTTTCTGCATACCACTGTTGTAATGTGTGGTTACTTTGACCAGTCTGGCCATTCTCTCTCATTAACAAGGCATTTCTGTCTGGATTTTTGTTGTTGTTGTTGTTGTTGTTTTGTACCATTCTTTGCAAACTAGAGACTGGTGTGTGTGAAAATCCCAGGAGATCAGCAGTTTCTGAGATAGTCAAACCACCCTGTCTGCCACCAACAATCATTTCACGATCAATGCCACTTTCATCACGTTTTTTTCCCATTCTGATGGTTGATGTATGCATTGCGCTGCTGCCACACAATTGGCTGATCAGACAACTGCCTGAATAAGTAGAGGTACAGCTGTTCATAATAAAGTGCCAAGTGAGCATATACTGCTGGGCTTATCCCAAGTTTCTCATAAGGCACTTTCTACAAGCACTTGCAGGGCACTGTTGCCTTAACAATAGCTGTCTTTTAAATCCAGAGAATGGGGAAGCTAGTGGGTTTAAATTGAGCACTGTTTCTTGGGATATAGCAGAATAAACAACCCTAATGACAAATACCCAACGTTTTCTGCCTGGTGCGGCCTCTCCTCTCTTATGATGTAGCGTAGTGGTTAAGGTAAATGACTCGGACACGCAAGGTCGGTGGTTCTAATCCCGGTGTAGCCACAATAAGATCCGCACAGCCGTTGGGCCCTTGAGCAAGGCCCTTAACCCTGCATTGCTCCAGGGGAGGATTGTCTCCTGCTTAGTCTAATCAACTGTACGTCGCTCTGGATAAGAGCGTCTGCCAAATGCCAATAATGTAATGATGTGTGTTTTATTGTCAAGAGGAGTCACAGCCTTATATGCATGTGTGCCAGAGAAGTACTTTCGTCTCAGTTATTGTATAGGTAGTAGTGACGAGATCATTAAGCAATTGAAACTTCATATCCTACTATAGTGAAATAAACCCAAGCTTTTATCTTCAACTGTATTTTAGACTAGAGTTTGATGTTACTTTCAGATGCTCTGTAGATTTTTACTCAGCCACCTTGTCCTTCATTAATTTGTCAGTTTGTGTTTCTCCAATTTCAGGTGTATTGGGTGGGTCCGATGTGTGGAGGGATGACAGCTGCACTCGTTTATGACTTTCTCCTCAACCCCAAATTTGACGACTTCTCAGAGCGCATGAAGGTCCTGGTTAGTGGCCCAGGTGGAGAATATGACCCAGAAGAACCGGGCACAGTTGCAGCACCCTCAAAGTAAACACCAGAATTGCTAAAAGTGCTATTTTATATGCAATTTCATCCACATGCTTGAATCATAGATTTACTTCCAAGACTTCCTTAACGGCGGCACGGATGGTGCAGTGGGTAGCACTGCCGTCTCACAGCAAGGAGGTCCTGGGCTCGGTTAATAATTACCCGCCTTCACTAAACCCCTAAAATGTAGCAGCATAATTGAATTTCAAACCCCAATTCCATATTTTGCATGAAGAAACAACCTGTCACACATCATTTAGGCTGTTACACATAGTAGCGGGTCATTTTTGGCCCTTAAGAGGGTTAAAAAAACACTTTTAAAGGGTTTTAATTTCATTTTGCGCAAATATTTCGAAATGACAAAAAAAAAAACTATTGAGTGCATTTAATTTTGTCATTTAAAAAATATTCTTACATATTTCAAAAGTAGATTTTTATACATGAATTATGTTTTTAACACATTTACTGTACTGTGAGCACCGGAGCATTTGGGACAAAGACAGATATTTTGGCTGTGTACTCAATTACTACATGTGGGTAAAGAGCAGATTCTCTGTTTTCACTAAATGGTATTTTCATTTTGGAACTGCCCAAGATCCAAAGCACCCCCCTCATGTGTGAAACACAGTGGTGTGGTGTTATGGGGTGGGCGTGTATGGCTGCCACAGGTACTGGCACACCTGTCTTCATTGATGGGTGCATTCATTCATTAGCCCTCAGAGCACCAGAGTGCGCCCCTGAGTGCTCTCTCCACGTTCAGCATCGCTGTCTGAATATTCAGAACAATATGGGAGCAGTCATAGTGCCCTGAAGAGCCTGTTCATAATTTCTGTGTCCTCTATGACGTTAAAATCGCAGTGTTGAATCGGAGAGCGTATAGGAATGCACCCGATACAAAGGCGACGCCACGGGACAGGCAGTTGCCTGGAGCACCGAGATTTGAGGGCCCCCCCGAAGGATGATCACCTTAGTCCTACGGCAACGACAATCTAAATATGTAAACATCCGATGGGCTGGTAATGCGATGTGTACTCGGAAACCCCCCTAGACGGGGGCCCTGAAGGATGATTTGTCATATGGCAATGGCAGCAGTTCTGCAGACAGAAACACCTTGTTAATAACAGACGTCAGAGGAGAATGGCCAGACTAATCAAAGCCAGATAGGAAGGTGACAGTAACGCAAATAACCACACAGTGCAGTGGTATGCAGAAGAGCATCTCTGAACACACAATGCATCCTAACTCTTAAGTGGATAGGCTACAGCAGTAGAAGTCTAAAAAAGTCAAATAAATACCCAATAAAGTCTCACTGAGTGTATATATACACTTTGGTACCACAGCATTTTTGCTGATCGTGTGCATCCCTTTATAGCCTCAGCCTACTGGTTCCCTAAAGGATAATTCCAGTAGGATAATGCACCTTGTCACACAGCACGCAATCTTGTTCCACAGACATGATGATAACTTCAGTTCTGTAACCACACTTCTCGGCATGAAAGTCTGGCCAAAATGTCAAGTCACTATCAAGTCAGCATGGACTAAATTCCCAAGGGAATGGCTCATTCAGTCTGATATAGAGACTACATAGGTGTACTCAG
The DNA here is from genome assembly GCF_963514075.1 of Conger conger. Classification (NCBI taxonomy): domain Eukaryota; kingdom Metazoa; phylum Chordata; class Actinopteri; order Anguilliformes; family Congridae; genus Conger; species Conger conger. The sequence continues at coordinate 44,173,375 of NC_083773.1, forward strand.
TGCAGGTGCCTGTATTCTTTTGAGTTAATTTTCGACAATGTTTTCCAACAGGTTTTCTCCAAGCAACACCAAGATGGAGCTGAGCATAAGCCATCTGAAGGCCGAAATGTTTAAGCTCAATGAAAATTCTGTTTAATTTTATGATTTTTCTAAATAAAGCTGTGTAAAACAGACACAGAATTGTCCCATACTCATGATTGTCAGCCATTTAACCATTTTATACACGTGCGCCAATAATACTTTTCTGTGCCTCAGTGAAATGATCATGAAATAATAGAGACCACTATTACTGTTCAGCAAAAAGTTACAGCTACAATCAAGGGGGAAAATACCTATCAGCTGTCATCCATGGGTGTAACTAAGCCTGGGTTTTCAGAGATTAAGCACTAAATGTTTTTAAGCCCCAAATATTTTGTCCAACCTGGCTGGGTGTTTTTTCTTTTTTTTTCTTTCAATCACTATGGTAACAGGATATGCCACTCGAAAGCATTAAAACTCAAGGTTCTATCTGTGTAACCTATTTTAAGATGCCATTGCTTTAGCCACAACACAATTTTGTAGCATGGGTGGCAGAACAAGCTTGGGGGGCCTCACTTTCTCTGCACTGAAATCCACATTCTACAAGAAGTACGGTCATGGCAGTGTACTTTTCGTGCTAAATGTATAATAGTTTCTAATTCTAAAAACGTGCTAACTCTGAGAAACTTTTATCGAATGGCCATTGTTTATTCTGAATTCCTCTTTGCTGCATGTACATAGGAATGCTAATGTCTACATTTTGTTTAGGGACTGCAAGCTCACATACAAGCTTATCTGACAAGTAACCATAATGCAGTTGCTAAGTATAGGTGTTCTACATTATAACTAATGTCCAGCAAAGAACTGACTACGTGCATATTATTGCTGTGACAACTGAAAAGCATTTTCGCTAATGACATTGTGTTTACCACCATGTATATTTCGTTAGGATTACATAAAACGACAGCATTTTTTTGTCTGAGCCATGAAACCATAGCATTTTCAGTACACACAGAGACTGTTCTGCTTTGGCAAAACAGTTCTTGAGATTTTATGCAAAAAATGGTTGATGTTTTACAACAAAAACATTTTTTGGCGATGCCTATGTCTAAATAGGGGCCTTCTTTGGAGGACTGACTTCCAAGGAAGACACCTTTGACTCCTCAATAGAGGGCATGACCCATTTTATATTGGGAGAGCATATAAATACATTCAAATATTTTATTATTATTCAGTAAGCTTATAAATATGTATAAATAGCATGTGATAATGTGAAATTGTCGAATGTTTGACTTGTTGATGGAGTTTTAGTACAGAGAGATAGGGGGGCGGTGAAAGGCAGGCGGGTATTATAGTATTATATAGTTTAGTAAGCAAAATTGAGTATTTTACACCTCATAAGACTCAAAATATCATTTAGTTTCCAAATATCCTTTTTGGAAAACTGCCTCGACTAAACATTGCAGAATGCTCATTTTTCATGATCAAATTTGTATAGTGTTTTGGTTGTGGCTCCATTGTGTGTCTAACTACATCAGGCACAGCCACAATAATCTTTATTCATTCAAAAACAGAAAATAATTTTGGTGAGAATAAAAGCTTCATCAGATGGTTGTATGTTTTGGATCATCTGCAGATCCCTTCTTTCTGCACACTATTGCTTTTCCATCACTTTGGTAGAGTGATCTTGGTCATCAGTCCATAAAACTTTGTCCCATAACTTGTGTGGCTCATCTCTGTACTTCTTTGCAAAGTGTAATTTTGCCTTCCAATTTCTATGTGGACACTCAAACTGAACTTTTAGGCCTGCGGTGGATGGGCTATCTCTCTCAAAATGTCTTCCCATCACAGGACTTATTTCCCGCTACTGTTTGAGGGTTTTTCTCGTGTTTATCTTTTCCTCATGCGCTATTAGGGGGCTTAGGGCTAGTTGTCACGTCCAGTGACCTATATTTGTGTTATTTCCTGATTTCCTGGTTTCATATTCCGTTTCATGTTTTTCTGTCACGTCCCGTGCACCATGTCTTTTTGTTTTGAGTTTATTCCTGATTTTTTCATTTCTATGTGAGTTCTGTGTTCCGTTCCATATTTTGTGTTTACCCTATTCCTACCACACGCCCTGTACCTGATGTGTCACTCCATTACCAGAATCCTGATGGAAGTTTGAAACTTGTCTCGTCCCCAGACTACCACAGTGTGTTCTACACGTTTCACCAGCACATCTGTCTCCACAACTGATATATATGATTTTTAGGGTCACTAATGGACTGCAATTCACCTCCTTTATAGACCATACAGCATAATCATACTGAATTACCTACTTTCATGAACTAGTGAGTTAACCACAACAGTAACAACTTACTTAACTCTACTGGCTGCTTGTCATGGCTCACATCAAATTCACAACATTGGTGGTACTTGTTTAAGCAGTCAAGATATAGCCTGGCTCAGAATTCAGCTGCTACACTTTTAACAATGACAGATAGGAGATTGCACATTACCACAATTTTAGCTTCATTACCCTGGTCACCAGTTGTTTTTAGAGTTGATTTTAATATCTTATTAATAAGTTACAAGGCGGCGGCACGGATGGCGCAGTGGGTAGCACTGTCGCCTCACAGCAAGGAGGTCCTGGGTTCGAATCCCCGTCGGCCGGGGCCTCTCTGTGCGGAGTTTGCATGTTCTCCCCGTGTCTGCGTGGGTTTCCTCCGGGTACTCCGGTTTCCTCCCACAGTCCAAAGACATGCAGGTTAGGCTGATTGGAGAGTCTAAATTGCCCGTAGGTATGAGTGTGTGAGTGAATGGTGTGTGTGCCCTGTGATGGACTGGCGACCTGTCCAGGGTGTATTCCTGCCTTTCGCCCAATGTATGCTGGGATAGGCTCCAGCCCCCCTGCGACCCTGTTCAGGATAAGCGGGTTCAGATAATGGATGGATGGATGGAAGTTACAAGGCTTTGCATGGCTTGGTCCCTCTGTACCAAGGGCTTTTTGTCACATTTCATGTTTGTCATGTCATGTTTCATGTTTAGTCATTGTCTTCGTTACGTTATTGTCATGTCACGTATTTTGTTAGTCTAGTCTCGCCACGTTTTTATGTTTTATTTCTTGTTACGTTTCATTGTCATGTCATGTTATGTTTCAAGTTTAGTTCTTGTTACCATTTATTTCTTAGTCTTGCCATGTCATGTTATATAGTTTATTGTGCTTGTTATGTCATGTATAGTATATTGTAATTGTGCTTGTTATGTCATGATTTATGTTTGTTTAATGTTATGTGGTTCTGTTCATTGTTTAGCATGCACTTTTTTGTGTCTTTCTGCAAACCTTGCATTCCTGCTTTCTCTCTCTCCCTTTCTGTCACTCACTCCCTTGTCTTCTTACTAATCTACTAACTTTAGATCAGGATTGGGTAATACTAACATTCTAACCATGTGTTCATGTTACCTTACAAATGCTATGGCAGGATAGGTTTATTGCTAACGATTACTAATTACCTCGTTAACTTGTCAATCCTCCACACCTGATTGCCATTCTCATGCTGCTCTCAAGCTAATTGTCTACATCTGTCTACACCTGCATATAAAGCTCAGTTTCGTGTCATGTCTTTGCAAAATTGCTGCCCCCTGTTCGTCAGTGCACTTTTGAGCGTTTTTGTCAAGCCGTTGTCCACCCGTTACGATCCAAGCCTGTTTATTGACCAAAGATTATTGACTTCTGTTTTGTTGACCATTGCCTGCCTGTACCAAGACTTTGCCTGCTGTCTTTGTGCTTATGCCCCACGGAGCAGACTTTGGTCTTGACTCTTGCGCCGTCATCGACCCTGAGCCTGCCTACCGCCCGCCTGTACTTCTGCCCCGCTGACAGCTTTCCTGGCTACTGGACTTCTTGCATGGTGTACAGATTATGAGACTGCCTTCTCCCTTGGTACTATACTTTGGTTTTTGCTGGATTTTACATGTATGAACATTGCCTGTTTTTTGACTACGCTCACTGGACATTCCCTGAATAAAGCCCTGACGGGACTTTATTACACCCGTTTCTGAGTCGTGCATTTTGGGTCCAACCCCCCATGCACCCGTCTCCCTTTTGTCACTCTACCAACCCAATCACCCTCTTATGTCATCAGACAAATCACTGTTGGCCATTTCAGAGTCTAGGCTGATCATGCCTCTAGATATTAGCAGAGTCGTGTCTTCCCCTTACCCTTTAGTGGATTTTAACTTGTTTCATTTTTTGTTTCTTTCAGGCATCTTGTGCTCTGCTTGAGAGGTGCTATATGAATAAATAAAATAAAATAAATATTAATAATGTTTGGAAAAACCAAAAGGAAGTAAATGGTAGACTTTAATTCAAGTTAACAGAGAAAAAAAAGGACCAGTTTGCATGAAATGAGTTCTGGCTCATCTGACATTCCTTTACACAGCCATTACATACAGTGGTTATATTTATAATGATGAGCCAATGGAATTGATGTGGGTGCAGTTTTTCACAAAATATTCTAATAATTCCAAATCTGTATGACAAAGTTATCAAACGTGGTATGTACATTGGCAGTTTACGCATTAGTTCAATGCAGCTGCCCAGTGCCCACCGAGGACCGGGGTATGGGCAGTGCCTAAGAGAGTGGCGAAACTGCGCCACTGCTCCGAGGGTGGGGGGTGGGACCAGGTAAAGCGCACCCGGAATCACCGTCTGGGGCTTGAGAAGGCACGGCTTGAGGAAGGCGTGTCACTCTCTTTCCGGCCACCGGGGGGCAGGGCTGTAGTGGTGAATCCTCAGCAGTACATGTGGGATTGGGGAAAAACAGCTCCGTTATTATCAGCTCCAACATGAGGACAACCAAAAGAGGTTGCCGTAGCCCCAGGACTGACATAGTCTTCATCGGGCCCCTGATGATGTGTGTTGGAACATATGCACATTGGGAGTCTCACAAGTTCGAGCAGATAGCGCTTTGCCTGCCATACACCAAAGTTGGCTTACAACAACCAGAAAAAACATCTGCCAGACTGTTTTTTATACTTCATACAAAGGACACAGACTGTTAAAACATTATTTATTGTACTTCATAATCATAATAATTTAAATAAAAATAAAGGTAATATTATCTATATTACACAAAGTGCAACTACATATGACTGTTTATTGAAGAAAAATGTGCCAGCACTTTTTTCACTGTCTCCTGAGCACAATGATACAATACCCCTCTGATCTTACAGTGCAGACCAGCGAAATGTCTGGATCCACTCAGTTTACAGTGCAGACCACAGTAATGTCTGGATCCATCATTGAACTTCAGCAGCCAGACCTAGAGTGACAGAAGCCCAGTCACAATTTCCCTGAACGTAACCCCAGCCAACACCTGGATTCATCACTTCATTGCACTTTATTTTCAGTGCCAATTAATGTTCATTCCAGCATATCAGTTGGAAAAACACACCTCCCCACGGTATATGGGTGCAATTGAGATAGTATGTGATGCATCCAGAATGAACAATGGTATCTGCAGAACCAGGGGTTACACAGTCAGACGATCTGGCCCGGAAGAGGCCGCCACTGAAGGGAGGAGACGAGAGGTTGTTGATGCCTTTGGATAAAGTCAGGACGTTTGGTTTCATAAAGGGATTTCACAATTTAGATGGGCTTGTTGCTGGGACAACAGTGTCTTAAGCACAAACCTGTAAAACCCCAGGTTTAAGGTTAAGGATAATAGAAGTATTGAGAAGGAGTAGGAGCATAGGAGTATGATCCTGTTTTTGTCATGCTATTAATCTGCCCTTTATAGCAGAGCGGGTACGTGCAGTTATCTGTGATGAGCAATTTTGGGTTGCTCTGATCTTGCCACCAGCATAAGTGCAGCATAAACAGTCCAGTATCTCAAGTACACCCATTAACTCTTCCATGGTAGTGTTTTTGTGGGTTCCAGAATGGACAAGCTCTCTGTTCTATGTGCACTTACTATTTTACTTTTTAGTATTTATTGCTAATTTTCAGACTGGTCTGTTGTCTTCATACGTATGACTGCCGTCCCAACAGGAGAACTTTAACATGCAAGACTTAATCACTGTGTTTTGCACGTCAGTCTGTTAACATTTAGGCAAAGATTAATGTTTTCATTTTCAGCTTAAGCATAAACATATTCTGTTTAGTCCATAAGTATTTGGACAGTGGTTCAATTTATGTACTCCAGCAAACTGGATTTTAAACTGAACAATTAATATTAGGTCAAAGTGCCACTTTTGTCACCTTTAAATTGAGCGGGTGAGCCCTGTAGGAATTACATCCCTTTTTATACATAGTTTTTCGGGAACCAAAAGTAATTGGACAATTGGCTTTTCAGCCTTTTCTGATTAGTCAGGTGTATTCAATCGCTTCCTTGGTGCATGTATAAGAAATCTTTCAGTATCGCATGATGATTCAAGGCTTTTGGTGCTTGTCAGCATGAGGACCAGAGTTGTACAAATGACAGTCAAATACTGTATGAACCAGAGAAATCTTTAAAAAGTCAGAGACATAGGCCAAACAATAGTCTTACCGAAACAAAACTATATGGAACATCATGAAGAAGGGAGCACTGGTGCATGGATGGCCCTGCCTTGCTGTGCTTCCAATGAGTTTGGAGGCATTTGATTGAACTTGAGTAGATAAGGTGCTTCACGTCTCAATTCATTCTGCTGCTGCCATCAATAATTACATTATCGGTGAAAGCAAGTGAGTCAGCGCCTGTGGCAGCCGGATATCAAACCCCCACCACCATGTTTGCACATTTTGGTTCCTTCATTTGCTATTGTCACATCCCTGCCTCGTAATTGCTTCCTTGACCAAATGCGCATTCGTGGCTACTATGCATTCACAGTCACTCAATGATAGTTTTACCAACAAATCACTTTGATTCTAAAGAATTTACTTTGTATCTGTTGAACTTATCAGAATAATAATATGCTGCCATGCTAATGCTATTCAAATAAGTTTGTATAAAAGAGAGTCTTGTTCTACACTAACTGAATATAAACCACAGGGCTGCAGCATATTGTAGGATGTTGATGTGATGCAGATGTTAGCGTTAGGTCTGATCAATTTAATTTAACTTAAAACATGTTTTTCCTTAGTTTTTACACCAGGAGCTTCAATTAATAGGTCATTATAAATGTACATAAAACCTGGCAAATTCAACTGGCAAAAAGTGGTACTTTCATTGATAAATTCCTGTCTGAATTGAATTCTCAACCAAAGGTTTTGTTTTTATAGCTAGCTAGCATGCATAATGCATGATTTAAATGTAGAGTTGGTGTCACTCTTTTCCATTTCAATTATAATTCTTCTGTCTGAAACATATTTCTTCAGTCAAATATTAAGGAGACGCCAACTGTCTGCCATCATCACGGTATTTGCATATTAAGGTAAATGCTTGCTAGCGAGATGGCATGTTCTCTCATGTGTAATGAGAAATATCCCATATCAGCCAGTCAGCTAGCTAGCTAGCAAGGTATAGCTATTTTTAAAAGCCTAACTCAAAGCTAGCTAGCCAGTTAACTGGCTGGCATTAACACCGTCACTGCCATTTTTCCGTGTAGCCAGAGCTAGCTGGCTAGCCTAGTGAACTCACTGTGTTGGTGTTTATTAATAGCCTAATAAACTAGCATACTGTAGCTGGTGATTTAGATGTAAGTTTTGTGTTTATGTACGCCAACCTAGCTGAACTAAATGCTTGCCACTTTGGACAGTCAGTGAGACTGGCTGCTGCTAGCCTACTATCCATGTGATATGGAATGTTATTTAGCTACTACCTGCATGTGATAATGTTGCTGAACAAGTTTGTTTAGAACTTTAGATTAGCCTGAACTATGTAGCATTGTGTTTCCCCATTTTAAGTCTATGGGTAATTCATTGTGAAAATTTAGAATTTTAAGAACTAATTCAAGTTTAATAAACTGTACAGTCATGAAATTAGAAAAAGCATGCTTGTCAGAATGAGTATGACAGAAAGAGTGGTCTTGTGTCGGGATCTGTTGGATTTAATTTGAGTTATTGAGTTAAAGCATGTTTTTTATGCTAATTTTTTATGGGTAACCATGACGCAGAAATGGCACAACATAGCTATACCAAATTCAGTAGTTGGTGAGCCCGTTGCCATTGTAGTAGACCAGGGGACCATGCATAAAAAGTGATATGGATGTACATAACCTCAAATTAAAGTCTGCACTTTCACCGAATATTCCTTGTTCCATTTAAAAACCAATATGCTGCAGTAAAGAGGCAAAAGAACAGAAATTGTACCACTGTCCAACTACTCAGACTGCACTGTAGATTCTCCAACCATAAATTAAACTCAAATGACGACAGGAAACACTACTTTTTCGCATTGCAAAGAACAGTCACTAATTTTAAGCCTGGGACATAAAACTTTACTCTATGTTTTACTTATGCAGTCATTCAGTTATTGTTTTCAGAATAAAAAGAAACATTTAAAAGACTGCACCAACAATACCACCACCCTGCACCACTAACCACCAAAGACAACCACTACAAAACACCTAAGTGGCGATAAAAAGAACAATTCAAAGAAAGAAAAAATGCTATCAGACACAATACAGGCATTAAAAAAATAAGGAGAATTAAAAAAAAACCTGGATCGGGTCATTAGTTTCCTCTGCCACACTATAGTACAGTCTCTTCAAAGAGGGAAAAGGTTCTAGGTGTATGCATGACATTACTGTTGGACTGGTCCATGTAAAATGGCGGGATAAAATTTAAGGGAATAAGTGTTGGGGAACTATGAGTTGGGGTAGATGGGGGGTTAGGAGTTAAGGGAGTAAGTGTTGGGGAACTATGAGTTGGGGTAGATGGGGGGTTAGGAGTTAAGGGAGTAAGTGTTGGGGAACTGTGAGTTGGGGTAGAGGGGAGGGGGGGGTTAGGAGTTAAAGGAGTGTTAGAGAACTGTCAGCTGGTGTAGATGGGGGGGGGGTTAAGAGTTAAGGGAGTAAGTGGTGGCCGTACATCTGTAGGATTCGGGGAGGTAACTGGTCCAGATGTGGCAGGGCCTCTATTGTACAGATGAGGCAGAGCCTCTATGTTACAGGTGAGGGAGGGGTATTGCTGCTGCTGTATAACCAGCAGGCTGTGGGGTCTGCCAGAGATCCTGTTGTCCCCAAATCCCCACCTCTGCTGTGGTCTCCACTCTCCTCCCTCACTCACTGTCATTCCTGCAGAGAGAGAGATGTAACACACGAGCACACACAGATAGGCACACATGTTAGGAGTGGAAAAAAATCCTGCAAATAACATGGATAATGATCGATTTCATGTTCAAACATATGGGAAAACTATATACTTGTATTTCAATACATTTATTCTCATGCTTCAATGTTTTTTATTTAGTAATCTAATTTTGTCTAAAAACCACAGGTGCCAAAATTATTGGCACCCCTAACAATTATTGTGAATAAAATCAAACAACGTGAAATTGGCAACATAATTTTACTTTTATTGTGTCAGTCCATCACTTCCTGTTTTACTAGAGTATGCAAATGAGGTAACAAGCATGCAGAATCCCTTTGTCAACCATCAACATGGGAAAAGCCAAATAACTGTCAATTCAGAAGATGGTAATTGTCGGGTAATGGGTACAAAAACATACATAAACGGTTAAACATATCACTGTAAGTGAAATAATAATCCCCACGGACAGTAAGGAAAAATTGTGAGGGAGGCCATAAACAACCCAATGATCTCTGTTTAAGAATAGCAGAGATTGGGTTAGCCAAACCTCATTGGAATTATGACTGGAAGAGAGTGCTGTGGCCTGATGAGACCAAAATGGAAAGTTTTGGCCATATACATCGTCAACATGTTTGGCAGAAAAATGGAATACAAACAAGGAGAAGCACATTATACCTACTGTCAAATATGGAGACTGGTTGCCACTGTAAGGAAGCTGAGTCTTGGTCATAGGTAGATTGTCCAGTAGGACAATGACTCGAAGCATACATCAAAATCCACAAAGAAGTGGTAAAAACAGCAACAATGTTCTGCAAAGGACATCTCAGTCTCCAGACTTAAATTCCATGAAACACCTGTGGGTGTCTGAACTGAAGAGGGGGGTATCCCAAGGATATACACTCACTGAGCACTTTATTAGATGAAATGTAAAGAAAATTAACCTTCACATGTGTTTTATTCACATATATGAGTGTTGTATTTTTATAAAGCATGCCCAAAATGTCCAAAAAGGATCACTCACCCTAACGCTTTGTAACCTGCATCTGCATCACATTAAAAAATAAAATCTAAATTAGGTTACCCAGAGACCTGTTATCAAGTACAATTACAGGTTTATCTATAACAAGTCCAAATCCTGTAATTACACACTTCTGCATATTAATTCTGCTATGCTAATGCAGCAATATTCCTAAATTGTCCGTTACCCAAATATGACACATTATACCTTATTGGAAACCCCCCTACAAGAAGCTTACCAGGTTTTTTTTTTTGTATGGTATGAATATGAAGGCAACAATAATTTGATATGTCGATGAATCAACCACAAGGGGGCAAAGTGGACAGGTTTAATCTGCTCTTATCAAAATCTTATTGACCAAAACTACTCGCAAGAGGAGAATGTAAGCTTTCTAACAATACCAAATTTATCCATGGCAATTACAGTGCCGCCAAACCATGTTTTTGAGAAAAGCGGCTTCAAAGGTCGCGAGATGGTAGTTACAAGAGGCTAGGAGACTACCGACACTTGGCTAATGAAACTCTGGGGCTTGTCATCTTATGTATAAACCCTTTTCAACTATATTTCTACTCTGAACATGTAGACATACAGACCATGAAAGTAAATACACTGTAGCCAAACGTGTAGCCACTAATGCAGCTGATGGTGGTTGTTTGAGACTGGTGAATGGTGACAAGCTGGCTAGCCTCCAAATGACGCGAAACTCTTGCTACCTAGTCATCTTATGTTTTAAACATTTAAGACTATATTTTTAAACTGAATTGGTCATGAGTGGTCGTGATTGTGTGACTGATGGTGACAAGCTGGAGAAGAATGAAAAGGGGGTAGAGTGAAGGGTGATGCATAGGCAGCAGAAGCGTGAACAAAAAAGAATGAAAACTTGCCAAATTTGGTGGGTGTACACAGGTACACAGAAAATCATACAGAAAGTAGGTAGTTTGTATAGGATTGGCGCCCTTGCCTTTTTGGTGGGATTTGGGCGACTGTCCTTGTGATTTGAGCTGAGTGATTTCCACACTGTAGTTTTAGACATTTCGTCAGAGATATTAATATCTGATGGGTCAGACCTAGAACAGAATATCACAGTTTAACGGCTAGGACAGCATGCAGGGGAGGCTAGGGAGAGGGGGTGAGGAAGGAAAAGGGTCTGGACAGACAGAACATTTAGGATCAGAAAGTAAAAGTTCTCCTCAGCATTTTGTTACAATCACCTGGATTTGCTATTGAGCACAACTCCTCAGCCAGGAGGTAGAGCTAAAGGCAGTGAAATCAGCTGGCTGATAGCAACACATAGCATTCTGTTACGCACAGGTGTAGCTTCTAAGACCACATGCTGGACACATTTAAAGAAAGCACATATGACCAATCTGACTAACTTGTTTGTTTATGGTTCACTGATAACTGCCCATCTCACCTCTGGTCTGTGCATTTAAGGGTGTTCAGAGCCAAGCTCACCTGGGGTCTGTGTTTTTAAGGGGCTGCAGTAGCTTGCTGCTTTCCATGGGAATTAGGACAGAGGACTGGTCCTCCCCCCTCTCCGTCACTTCAGTCCCCAGGGTGATCTCAGTAGCCTGTGGAAAACAGGAGCAGTGAAAAATTGCAAAGGGTCAGCGTTCTCAAAGGCCCAGCATTCCCAAAGGGTCAGCATTCTCAAAGGCCCAGCATTCCCAGATTACTTGCAGGGTAAGCTCGGAACTTCTCTTGAATGAAAATCAGCACACACAATAAAAATGAATAATTGTGCTGGCTGGAAGTCTCTTGTCAGACTGCATACAGTGCAAAAATAAATTCTGCAGACTCATATGGCAACAAACAGTATTATCACGAACAAGTCTGGTAGGAGTTTTATCAGTGGAGTGAATCCTATTCACTTGCATTGTACATAGTATACGTAAAGTCTCAATTTCAGTGAAAAACGGAAAATATGTTTGCGGAGTTATAAACCTGTCTTTTCTATTCTTTTTAACTTCCACATTGGGCCCTATTTTAGCTGGTCCCCGATCAAGATCAGTGGTGATTCGGCGCTGAAACCATGTTAAACTGCTCAATGGGATCAATGCCATTTCAATTTAAATCGTCTCTCATTGAAAAAAAAGGTCTAGCACAAATGTGTTTGCTTCACTAGTGGGGGCACAGTTCTGCCATCCCGGACAGGCTTTTGAACAGAGGCAATTTATTTTGGCTCCACAAAGGGAACAGTTATTGTGATGATAGTTGAACATGTACGCTATGTGTGATATGCATGATCTTTTTTCCCCCTTTTTTTGGTGAAGCACTGCTTCTGTGGTCTTAGAGAAACTTTGTTGATGGATGGGATTGTGGGGGTGATATGAATGTACTAGACCAGTACCTCCCCAGCCTTCTTAGATTCATCATCCAACGTCTTCTTCTTGCTCTCAGGCATGAGGTCATCGAGGTAGCTGAGTTCTCTTTTGGAGAAGCACAGATCCAGCAGCTTACGAATGAACACCAGAGCCAGCACCTGGAGACAGACAACAAAGTGAATGCAGACACTCTACCTGCCTACCAACAGCACCACCATCTGTCTGCAGGAACACTGTCTCTCCAACTCCCTACCAGCAACACCGTCTGCCTGCAGGAACACTGTCTCTCCAACTCCCCACCAACAACAACACCGTCTGTCTGCAGGAACACTGTCTCTCCAACTCCCCACCAACAACAACACGGTCTGTCTGCAGGAACACTGTCTCTCCGACTCCCTACCAACAACACTGTCTGTCTGCAGGAACACTGTCTCTCCAACTCCCTACCAACAACAACATCTGTCTGCAGGAACACTGTCTCTCCAACTCCCCACCAACAACACTGTCTGTCTGCAGGAACACTGTCTATCCAACTCCCTACCAACAACAACGTCTGCCTGCAGGAACACTGTCTCTCCAACTCCCTACCAACAACACCGTCTGTCTGCAGGAACACTGTCTCTCCAACTCCCTACCAACAACAACGTCTGTCTGCAGGAACACTGTCTCTCCAACTCCCTACCAACAACACCATCTGCCTGTAGGAACACTGTCTCTCCAACTCCCTACCAACAACACCGTATGCCTGCAGGAACACTGTCTCTCCAACTCCCCACCAAGAACAACACTGTCTGTCTGCAGGAACACTGTCTCTCCAACTCCCCACCAACAACAACACTGTCTGTCTGCAGGAACACTGTCTCTCCAACTCCCTACCAACAACACCATCTGTCAGCAGGAACACTGTCTCTCCAACTCCCTACCAACAACACCGTCTGTCTGCAGGAACACTGTCTCTCCAACTCCCTACCAACAACACTGTCTGTCTGCAGGAACACTGTCTCTCCAACTCCCCACCAACAACAACACCGTCTGTCTGCAGGAACACTGTCTCTCCAACTCCCCACCAACAACAACACTGTTTGTCTGCAGGAACACTGTCTCTCCAACACTCTACCAACAACACCGTCTGTCTGCAGGAACACTGTCTCTCCAACTCCCCACCAACAACAACACCGTCTGTCTGCAGGAACACTGTCTCTCCAACTCCCTACCAACAACACCATCTGTCAGCAGGAACACTGTCTCTCCAACTCCCTACCAACAACACCGTCTGTCTGCAGGAACACTGTCTCTCCAACTCCCCACCAACAACACTGTCTGTCTGCAGGAACACTGTCTCTCCAACTCCCTACCAACAACACCGTCTGCCTGTAGGAACACTGTCTCTCCAACTCCCTACCAACAACACGGTCTGTCTGCAGGAACACTGTCTCTCCAACTCCCTACCAAAAACAACACCATCTGTCTGCAGGAACACTGTCTCTCCAACTCCCCACCAAAAACAACACCATCTGTCTGCAGGAACACTGTCTCTCCAACTCCCCACCAACAACAACACCGTCTGTCTGCAGGAACACTGTCTCTCCAACTCCCCACCAACAACAACACTGTCTGTCTGCAGGAACACTGTCTCTCCAACTCCCCACCAACAAGACCGTCTGTCTGCAGGAACACTGTCTCTCCAACTCCCCACCAACGACAACACCGTCTGTCTGTTGGAACACTGTCTCTCCAACTCCCTACCAACAACACTGTCTGTCTGCAGGAACACTGTCTCTCTGCATGTCCCATCACTATGAGTGTCCCACTCATGAAAATGGCATTCGGACCCTGTCAGTAATCTCCTCACAGCATATACATAGGCCTATAAAGAGAACTTCCCAGTGCATACAATTCAGCACTTTGCGGAAACGGGTTCAAAAGACACATTTAGACAGACAACCCTACATTCAGCTGGAAACAAAACCACTTCCTGGATGCAGTTCCTGTGGGTAAACTAAAGGTGTCATTGGAAGTGTTGCCTGTTTACTGGCAGAGAGAGAAGCAGTCAGCTTTTTAGAGGGAAGGAGGCCCTTCACACATGGCCCTTCTGTCAATCACTCCCACTTGAAGTAGAGAAATGGCATCAAGGATTGTTAGAATATGCAATTTATTATCTGAGTTTGTGGCGAGGTAAGGGTTGTAAACTGTGAGCATGGCATTGGGCAGACAGTTTTGCAAATATGAGGCTGATAAGCATCTAAACCATTATTCGCGCTAGACTTTTGAATAATCTGGCATGGCCATTTTGTGGTTTTATTACATCACAGTGTTTTGTATGATATAAATATGAATGCAACAATAATTTGAGACGTCAATGACTCAACCGCAAGGGTGCAAAATAGGATAGGATTAATTGAATTTCAATAAAATTATATACCCAAACCCAAACATTTAATTTGCCATGATGACACGGATGACAATTTCAAGTTGAAATGTTCTTTCTCCTTTGACTCTGAGCTTGACCCCAGTGTGTGACGGCGGTTTTTTAAGGGTGTGCCCAGGTGGTGAGGCGCTCAGTACCATCATGGGGAAG
Organism: Conger conger; assembly: GCF_963514075.1. Classification (NCBI taxonomy): domain Eukaryota; kingdom Metazoa; phylum Chordata; class Actinopteri; order Anguilliformes; family Congridae; genus Conger; species Conger conger. The sequence continues at coordinate 44,188,530 of NC_083773.1, forward strand.
ACGATGGCAGCGGGAGAGGTCTTGATCACCCACAGCAGGACCAGGCAGGTGAGCTGAGTCAGAGTAAACAGGTGCACTTTCCGCAGGGGCACATGCCTCAGGTAGATGAAGTCTGGCTGGTGCTTGGCTGGCATCCCGAATAGCTTAAGGCGGTCAAAGAACTGGGGCAGAGATGAACAGTTATAGTGCTGTTATCATTTCCTTTCTCTGTAGTCCTCCAGGACATCCTATCCGGAGCATAAGATGAAAAGTAAACGAGGAGCTTGAGGAAATTCACAGTCAAAAATAAAAATCCCAGGGTCTGCTGGGTGCATCATTTTATTAAGGCATTATTAAGGAAAAGTGACTGGCTTAACAAGTGTTTTAGTCTTGACACAAGTCACAAGATCTTTTTTCTCCTGAGTGGTTAATGGTTGCGTGAGACGTGACATTTTCTTTTTCTATGGGCAAATCTTGAAATTAGTCAAACTCTTGCCACATTGGTAATATGTTATTGAGCAAAAAAGTAAAAGAAATATGATTTTAGAACCGCTGGCGCTTTGGCCGGAAAGTCAGTTTCTATCCGTTACCCTCTCTGCTTTCCCTCTGTTTGAATAAAGCAAGAAATTATAAATATGGTCATTTGTTTGTGTGTGCTAGTATAAAATAACACATTTGAGATTTCCAAATATTCATTTTCCAAAGGATTTAATTTTACAGAGACATTTTTGTATTTAATTTTTAAAAGTAATATATTACTGTAAGCAATTGACTACTTTTTACATAAAAACTTGATCAAGATGCTCCAACATGCTGCTGTCTTATAGAACTGCAGAACAGCGTTGGCTATCTCATAGAAGTGATACAGTTTCAACACCGAAGGGTGGTCACAAAAAATATTGATTTGATTCAGTTTTTAACTATTCTGTGAAATTATTGAAATGTAATGTAAAATGTATAGTACGTTTATTTAGGACATTTCATTGAATTATTTTTGAAAGAGTCTTATTTGTACAGAATGTTATACAGGTGCCTAAGGCATTTGCACAGTACTGCATATATATATGGCGCAATCTGAAAATTGCAGTGAATAAGCAATGTACAAGCAATTTGGAAAAGCTGGAGAAAATCTGTCAACAACAGGCAAGAATGACCCACAACTAACTAGGTAAAAACTATTGAGACGAAGCTGTTACTGCTGCAAAATGTGCTTCTAGAAATTATTACTGTGAGGGAACTGAATATATTTCAACATTAAACACGTTTGTGAATGGATTGTGATTAGACAATTAACATTTAACATGGTATACACTCACCAAGCACTTCATTAGGAACATTTTTACTTTATTACACCTACTTATTCATGCGATTATCTACTCAGCCAATTGTGTGGCAGCAGTGCAATGCATACAGTCATGTAGATATGGGTCAGGAGCTTCAGTTAATGTTGATGTTCACATCAACCATCAGAATGGTGCAAAAAACTAAAAGAAATCCAGTGAGCAGTTCTGTAGACAGAAATGCCTTGTTAATGAGAGACAAAGGAGAATGGCCAGACTGGTCAAAGCTGACAGGAAGGTGACAGTGATGCAAATAACCACACATTACAACAGTGGTATGCAGAAGAGCATCTGAACACACAACGCACCTCTAAGTGGATAGGCTACAGCAGTAGAAGTCTAAAAAATAAGTCTAATAAATACCTAATGATGTGCTCGGTGAGTGCATTGTACATTCATCACATTAATTATACACAACGTATACTACATACTCTTTGTACTATACTTCATCCTGCCCTGTGTTTTTTACCTGGATTCCCTTCAGAGATGAGGCACCCATGTAGAGGAACACTCCATAGAGAACTGGCATGGGAATGAACTGTAAAACACAGGACAACCTTTTGTTAGTGGGCTGTGCAGTAATTCGGTGAGACTGGTGATAGTCATTGCTGACCTACAGTACATACAAGCACTTGGCACCTACTGTATGCAGCTATGAATAGCACACACATAGTGTCAGAGAGCTCTCAAAATACACTGCAGCCAGGTTTGTAGGAACATTCAGATGTAGGTGAGATCAGGGTCTTTTGTGACACAGGGATAATTGTTCCCCAATGTTTTCTGAGCAAGAAATTGACACAAAACTGGTCCGTTGACATCCAAGGTGAAAGAGGACGTATATGGGGGTATTCGATGTGATTTACAGCAGCCTAGCTTGTTTCTGATCAGGGAAAACATTGGGTAATAATAGACCCCGTGTCACAACAGACCTCGATCTCCCCTATGCTGTGGCATGAACTTCACAGAAAGTGCTGTTGCATTTCTGAATATAGTTGTTTTTTGTATTACTGCCTGCAACTATGAATTTACAAACAGTCAACCATCTACCAGCCAACATTTAGAGGAGGGCAATCTTTCAGTTAGTGTCATTTCTGTGACGTGGCACCAACCAGCTCATCAGGAGCATTTGGCGGTTAGGTGTCTTGCTCAGAGACACTTTGACACACCCAGGGCAGGATCAAACTGGCAGCCCTCCGACTGCCAGACGACTTACCGCCCGAGCCAATGACGTGAGCAAATGATGTCCTCAGCCCTCTCACTTAGCATTTTTGTGTGTGTTCCCTGCTCACGCAAAATAAATGATCTGCTTTTCACAGTCCAGTAAACGACAGTGGAAGAGACCGGGGCTTTTCATTACAGAGACGGACCTTTCGGGACGCGGCGGCGGCGTCCGTGACTGACCTGCAGCGCCCCCGTCATGAAGACGGAGCAGCCCATGAGCAGGAAGATGAGCAGCCCCGTCAGTCGCTGCTCGCGGATGCCCAGGAAGCGGGGCTGCTCCCCGGGGGCGGAGCTCTCCGACTCCAGCTTCAGGCTGTTGACGTGGGAGATGGAGAGCACGGTGGCCGCCACGAACCAGGGCAGGCCCATGATGGAGCACACGGCCAGCATCACGCCCACCACCAGCAGGTCCAGGTGGTACCCGCAGCCTTTCTGCTCACACAGGGCACCAGCGGGCACATTTTCAGTTAACAAAAGGGGTTCAAAGAAATACACATTGTGACAAAGTATTTGCCCCCTTTTTTAATTAAAACTTTTCAAACATAAAAAAAGAATGCACGTTTTTTGTGTTTACACAGATTCCCTCTGTGTAACATCTGAAATATATGAAAACATTCAGTATTATAACTATGCAATAATAGAGAAAATCAGAAAGGGGTCGAATACTTTTTCACAGCGCTGTGAAATGTGATTTCATGGGCGCTGAAGCAGGGAGCTCCTCACCAGAAGCTTGTGCTCCTTGCGATTGATGATGACCGCAGTGATCTGCTGGTCCATGAAGATCAGGATGGTGCACAGCACTGCCGGGACGCAAGCAGCCAGGACCGTCCACCAGGGGTTCCGGCCAATCGGGTTGATGATCCAGTCGCGGTCGTCCCGGGTTGGCTGCGGGGCCCGGGAGGGCGGGGATTACGTGGTGAGTGACGGGCAAACGGGCTGACTGCTCAAAGAGTCTGGCTTAATGCAGAAGACTTTAGGAAACCCATACATTATATGTCCCTTCAATTCCATTCACATAAATCAACCCCATTCAGAAACTGTGAATTTGCTTAACCTAGTTAAACTAGTAGGTGGAAATAAAATGTAAAATGTTTGCATGAATGCAAAAATGTGTGCATGTTACAATACATTCCTTATTTCATCTTATTTGTTTTTACTATAATATTGTGCTGTGAATTGTATTGAAGCAAGTCACCTACAATGTGTATTCCTTTTAATTCAGTCAACATTACATTACATGTTATCTACCAGACACTTTTATACATGACTGGAGCAACAACGTGGGGTTAAGGGCCTTGCTCAAGGGCCCAACAACTGTGCGGATCTTATTGTGGCTACACCAAGGATTGAACCACCAACCTTGTGGGACCCAGTCATGTACCTTAACCATTATGTTACAGTATGCTAATAGGTTATGTAAAGGTACAATTGTCACTAGTATTTTTCCATTCTAAAGTCATTCTAAAGATAAATGTATGATAATGGTCTCCTTGGATACATTGTGCTCCATTCTTAAAGGCTCTTACCTTGAACTTGCTGGGCACCTGCAGCTTTTGGGACGGGATCCCGATGGCATAGTCGATCAGTACCATGAAGACTATGGTGAGGAAAACTGCAAAATCACTGATCATCGACCGCACCTGAGTGACAGAAGAGTGATAACATTCATCAATATCAATCAAATACAGACATTACATTTTAATTAAAGATCTGAACCCAGTGTCACAAGACCTATTCAATAATAGAGGAAATCAGGAAGGCGATGGCACTGTATACAGAGAAACTGACTTTGAATTAAACTAGACACGGTGACTGGCAGAATAACACGGTGACTGGCAGAATACTGAACTTAGACCAAGCAAAGACTAGAGAACATGAATACGGAGAAACTGACTTTGAATTAAACTAGACACGGTGACTGACAGAATACTTAACTTAGACCAAGCAAAGACTAGAGAACATGAAAACTGAAACTGAACAAAAAACCATCACGAGTGTGGCCTCATCAAACAGTTTAATTTCATAAAATGAATACAAGGCTCAGGGATAATTGCTCCCTTGAATTAAGCCGGTGGTATCCAATCTTATCCGAAAAGGGCCGGCGGCGTGGGTGCAGGTTTTTGTTTTAACCCAGCAGTAACACACCTGATTATACTAATGAACTAATTGTGGTCTTTAATCAGGACCTTGATGAGTAGAATCAGCTGTCTTAGTCCTGTGCTAAAACAACAACCTGCACACACACCGGCCCTTTCTGGATAAGATTGGACACCCCTGAGTTAAGCTGAGTTACTTATTAATTATAAGAGCTGAATCTATTCCCACCCCCGATAGAGATCCAATCAAATGTAAAAAAGTGTTAGTATCGCTTGTAGAACATCCTGAAATAAGATATACAAACTCTGATGATGTTGATACGTCAACAGACACCAGGAAGTCATGGCATGCAAAGGATATGTAACCAAACACAAAACATCACTACTTTCATTTACATAATATTGCTGTGTCCCAAACATTGTAGTGCCCTGAAATGACTATGTATAAACACTGCTATAATTTCCACATGGTGAAATCTAAATTTATAAAAATACTCTTTAAAACCATCATCTTAAACTGGAAAACAAGACACAAAATAAACATAACACAATGGTTAAATCTTCACAAAGAACACATATCCATGGAACTAATCTCACACCAGCACCAAAGCTCACACTTGCCAAACATTTGGGGTCCTTTCATAAAATCATTCAGTTTGCCTGTGGACTAATCCCCCAACCCCACCCTAACCAATGTATGCTCACATACTCCAGAAACACTCTCCAGGCAATACCATATCCCAATCCAGCCCATCCATAATCATGCATATTTTCCTTTTACTGTTCTTTTTTATGGATTTAAGAATGTATTATTCATATTCATCATGTTCTTTTTATTTTATTTTATTTCTTCCCCATTGTTACTTTTATTATTATTTTTTTTTTTCCTCTTCTCTCCCTTTTTCCACACTATCTATTCAAGTCTCCAATCAACAATCTGGCCTGTCCACCCACTTGCCACCTGTTTGTCTGTTCATCCCCCTGTCTATCTGCCCGTTGGTCTGCGTGTCCATATGTGTACACAATGTTCATCCTCCTGTCTATCTGCCCGTTGGTCTGCGTGTCCATATGTGTACACAATGTTCATCCTCCTGTCTATCTGCCCGTTGGTCTGCGTGTCCATATGTGTACACAATGTTCATCCTCCTGTCTATCTGCCCGTTGGTCTGCGTGTCCATATGTGTACACAATGTTCATCCTCCTGTCTATCTGCCCGTTGGTCTGCGTGTCCATATGTGTACACAATGTTCATCCTCCTGTCTATCTGCCCGTTGGTCTGCGTGTCCATATGTGTACACAATGTTCATCCTCCTGTCTATCTGCCCGTTGGTCTGCGTGTCCATATGTGTACACAATGTTCATCCTCCTGTCTATCTGCCCGTTGGTCTGCGTGTCCATATGTGTACACAATGTTCATCCTCCTGTCTATCTGCCCGTTGGTCTGTGTGTCCATATGTGTACACAATGTTCATCCTCCTGTCTATCTGCCCGTTGGTCTGCGTGTCCATATGTGTACACAAGTCACTCTTTCCACACTTTATTATTATTTTTTTTTTTCATTTATTGTTATTTTAGTAACTCTGTCTGTTTTGTTTTACCCTCCCCTCAAAGGCTTCATACTGTTTTCTTCCTCCACTCACTCTCTATCTCTCTCTCTCTCTCTCTCTCTCAAAATGACCAATTAATATATATATATGTTTTTGTATTATTAAAAATAAAGTTGACCTCCCAAGAGGTCGGGAATAAAATTAATTAATAAATTAATAAATTAAAATAAAAAATAATACTCTTTATTAAAATCTGCACTTTAACCACATGTGATTTTTTATGACAAATCTCAAATTGGCAAATCAGTACAAAGGCAAATAAAGAAATGATGGGTCTTTGTCCCAAACATTATACGGTATAATTGCCCTCAGTAATATCATGTCCTACAAGCCCCAATAGCGCAACATGATGTTGATTCTCAACCCTGGCTCTGTCAGGGGCACAGAGAGAATGAGCCAGAAATGAGCATTTATTTACATTATGGCAAAATGACACGCAATGATGGATTAGGCGCAGAGTTAAAATGACTCTCATATCATAAAGGAGAACTCCGCCTGTTACTGGCCAAAAATTAATTAAATGGGAAGTCAATTCAGGAACTTCATTAAGGGTGCTGCTTAAACCCTGATAACAACAAATATACATATTTTTTCCTTCTTTATGCAACTTTGCGGTCAATGTATGGTGAATCATAATGCATGACTTACAACTAATATTTATCGAGCATTCCATTTTTCCTCTGAGACATTGAACAACAGAAGACGCACAGCATCTCATGTCATCTGAGTTAGGACCCAAGCCCCAGAGTGCGACAGAACCTGTAAAGTGCTATATCAGTGCTACTGAACGGTGCTATGTCAGTGCTACTGAACGGTGTTATGTCAGTGCTACTGAACGGTGTTATGTCAGTGCTACTGAACGGTGTTATGTCAGTGCTACTGAACGGTGTTATGTCAGTGCTACTGAACGGTGTTATGTCAGTGCTACTGAACGGTGCTATGTCAGTGCTACTGAACGGTGCTATATCAGTGCTACTGAACAGTGTTATGTCAGTGCTACTGAACGGTGCTATGTCAGTGCTACTGAACGGTGTTTCACTGTACCCTACTGCATCCGCTCCTGTTGACACACCTCTGACAAAGGTATCACTGCTATGGTAGATGTGAGATGGCAGGTATGGTAGATGTGAGATGGCAGGTATGGTATGGTAGATGTGAGATGGCAGGTATGGTATGGTAGATGTGAGATGGCAGGTATGGTGTGGTAGATGTGAGACGGCAGGTATGGTATGGTAGATGTGAGATGGCAGGTATGGTGCGGTAGATGTGAGATGGCAGGTATGGTATGGTAGATGTGAGATGGCAGGTATGGTATGGTAGATGTGAGATGGCAGGGTACCTTGGCAGGGAAGTAGGGCTGGTAGTGGTATGGTAGATGTGAGATGACGGGAATGGTATGGTAGATGTGAGATGGCGGGGTACCTTGGTGGGGAAGTAGGGCTGGCAGTGGTATGGTAGCTGTGAGATGGTGGGTATGGTGTGGTAGATGTGAGATGGCAGGTATGGTGTGGTAGATGTGAGATGGCGGGTATGGCATGGTAGATGTGAGATGGCAGGTATGGTGTGGTAGATGTGAGATGGCAGGGTACCTTGGTGGGGAAGTATCAGCTGGTCGTGATATGGTAGATGTGAGATGGCGGGTATGGTGTGGCAGATGTGAGATGGCGGGTATGGTATGGTAGATGTGAGATGGCGGGGTACCTTGGTGGGGAAGTAGGGCTGGTAGTGGTATGGTAGATGTGAGATGGCGGGTATGGTGTGGTAGATGTGAGATGGCGGGGTACCTTGGTGGGGTACCTTGGTGGGGAAGTAGGGCTGGTTGTGGTATGGTAGATGTGAGATGGCGGGTATGGTGTGGTAGATGTGAGATGGCGGGGTACCTTGGCGGGGAAGTAGGGCTGGTTGTGGTATGGTAGATGTGAGATGGCTGGTCGTGGTATGGTAGATGTGAGATGGCAGGTATGGTGTGGTAGATGTGAGATGGCGGGGTACCTTGGTGGG